>NC_059084.1:49012674-49080579 GCF_020497125.1 Mauremys mutica
AGAAAATACCTTGTAAAGCCGCTACAGTGAAAAGCAAATGGAGCCAAAGCCTCATTTTCCCGGGTGCTGGAGGGGAAAGTTCTCAGGGGACTGGCTGGTCACTGCACAGACCCAGGGGCTGCGGATTGTGTCTCCGGGTGCAGCCTGGGCAGAAGGAGGCAGAGATTTAAAGGAGGAAACTCTCACTCTCATTTGCATATCCCGGTCCTTATAAGAGACCCAAACTCTGATGTGATTTCTTAGCGTTCAGAGGGAAGGAATCAGATTATCTCAGACTGTGTGTTTGTGCAGCCCGGCACAGTGCGATGGGATCCCAAGTACACATTTGATAAGGGAAAAGCAAACAGAGGGAGGGTGTAAATCACTCCTAGAGGCGGGGGGAGGAGCAGCTGTGACGGAAGGTGTGTGGGTAACTCAGCAGCCACCCCAACCCACTTCTCGGGTTTCTGTGGGACCCACCAGCTCTTGGGATTAAACCCGGTCCCGGCGCATTTCAGCAGGAGGATTCTCCGGGCTGCTTCGCTTCAGAACCCGCCTGGGTCAGAACAACCTGCGGCTGGGCCCCCGTGGGAGGGGTGAGAAGAGGGAACAGTGAGGGAAGCGGCCGCAACAAACACCCCCTCCCCCCCGTCACCTAACGGGAGACCAAACACCCCCCCCCCCCAGGCAGAAGAGAGTCTGCGCTACAGTGAGACCCCACAGCAGCGGGGAGGGGGGGGGACGACACGAGTCTGGGAGTTGGTCCCTGCAGCCCCTTGTTCTAAGCCAGGGAACCGCTCGGAAAGTGACCTGACAGTCCATGCACCGAGGCTGGGCGGGATGAATAATTCAGCCTGTGAAGGGTTTGTGACCCGTTCCTGTGGAGTCTTCACCAGCAGGTTATTTACATTGTGGTTCTGGTCACCTGACAAACTGGGCTTCGGCCCCTGTTCTATACATCAGCTGAAGTCAACTCTAGAAATCTGAGCTGAAACGTGCCCCCTCTTCTGAAAGGGCAGGAGGCGCTGGGCATCAGAACAGGCCCACATCCCATCTGCTTGCAGAGGTTAAACATGGACCACGTGCGGCAGAGCAGGGGGGAATCCGGATTGTTCACCTCTGAACGTCCGCATGATATTGAGAAACTCCTCTGGGTGAACTATGCCTTGTGCTTGGAGGTGAGATGTACCTGAGGCAGCCGAGTGCACGTGTAAAAGCGGATCTCCCTAAACATTTATTTTTGTTATGAATTGGTGTCAGGGTTCCCCCTCCCACTACTCCGAACTAGGACCAGCTCTAGGCACCAGCAAAACAAGCACGTGCTTGGGGTGGCATATTTCCAGGGGCAGCATTCTGGCGGATATCTTCAAGAAGTCCAACATCAAGCCCCAGCTCTCCTTGGGCAACAAAGTGCCACCAACTGCCTGGATGTGGCAGGCGGCAGCCCTCTGGGCTACTGCTACAAAGTCTGACTGACCCCGGAGTCCGCCAAGAGCCACTTCATGTTCCTAAAGCCCTACAGCAGGAGTCGGCAACCTTTGGCACACAGTTCACCAGGGTAAGCACCATGGCTGGCCAGGCCAGTTTGTTTACATGCTGGGTCAGCAAGTTCCACTGATCGCAGCTCCCACTGGACCCGGTTTGCCGCTCCAGGCCAATGGGGGCCTGTGGGAAGCGGCACGGACCAAGGGATGTGCTCGCTGTGGCTTCTTGCAGCTCCCATTGGCCTGGGGTGGTGAACCGCGGCCAGTGGGAGCGGCGATGGGCCAAACCTGCGGATGTGGCAGGTTAACAAACTGGCCTGGCCTGCCAGGGTGCTTACCCTGGCGAGCTGCGTGCCAGAGGTTGCCGACCCCTGCTCTAGTCTGTATTTCACCTCCGCACATATCATAGGCAGCGCAAGTTACTCAGGCCCTCTGGTGGCCCATGGGGTTTTCAGCTCCTCTGTCTCAATAAGAAATTCAGGTAGATACACCCGGCTCAAGCAGATTCAGATGCAGTCGTTGCCGAATGCTGCATCAGTACCGCACCCAGTCAAACAAACAAAAAAAACCCCAACAATATTGCAAAGTGCAAACATGTGTAAAAGCAAAAAAAAAAAAAGCTGGGGAGGCAGCCAAAAATTTTTTGCTTGGGGGGTGGGGGGGGGTGGGACCTAGAACCAGCCCTGCTTTGTACAATACTTGCTGCAAATATATAACAATGGTTGCAACAATGAAGAGGACTCAGAGGGTCCCTTATTCTGTGTTGTGAAGTGCCTGGGCTGGGGAATCACGTCTGTGCTTTTACCTAAGGGAGAAGTAAAATGATCTCAAATCCCAAGACATCCTTCCCTGGCCTGCTAGAGCGTGTTCTGGGGTTAGGGAAAAGCTTCCCTTATTCCTCATTGCCTTTGGGTTAGACCAGGGGTGAGCAAACTACGGTCTGTGGGCTGGATCAGGCCCATCAAGGCTTTGGATCAGGCCCATGGGATTGTCACCCCCTTGTGCCATGGGCCTCGCGCTGCTCCCAGAAGCAGCTGGCACTATGTACCTGCGGCCCTTGGGGGAGGGTGGGCAGCAGGCTCCACGCACTGCCCTAGCCTGCAGGCACTGCACCCCACAACTGCCATTGGCCAGGAATGGGGAACTCTGGCCAATGGGAGCTTAGGGGGAGGTAAGTATCAGAGGGGGAGCCATGTTAGTCTGGATCTGTAAAAGCACCAAAGAGTCCTGTGGCACCTTACAGACTAACAGAGGTATTGGAGCATGAGCTTTCGTGGGTGAATATCCACTTCTCATGCATCCGACTAAGTGGGTATTCACCCAAGAAAGTTCATGCTCCAATATGTCTGTTAGTCTATAAGGTGCCACAGGACTCTTTGCTGCTTTTAGGGGGAGGTACTTACAGGCGAGGGGAGCGCACAGAGCCCTCTGCCTCCCCTCCCCCCCCCCCCCCGCTCAGGGGCCGCAGGGACATGGTGCTCGCTGCTTCCGGGAGTGGCATGGGACCAGGGCAGGCAGGCAGGGAGCCTGTCTTAGCCCCAGTGGGACCTGCTACCACCCTGGAGCTGCTCCAGGTAAACAGCGCTGGGCAGGAGCCTGCCCCTCAAACCTCCCCTGCCCCCAAACCAATGTTCTCTCTAATTTTTGACAGGCTGTGTGCGCAAAAAAATTCTTCTGTGCAAATTTTTGCGCATGCAGTGTTTCGCCGTGTGCGCAGGGTTTAGGGTCTGTGTGCACACACACGTGCACAGCTTAGAGGGAACCGTGCTCTCAACCCACTGCCCTGAGCCCTCTGATGCACCCCACACCCCTCCTGCCCCCAACCTGCCTTGAGCCCCCCCACTTCCCTCCCCCTGCTCTGAGCCCCCTCATTCACTCCGCACCCCCTCCTCCACCCCTGGGTTAGATTGTGGGAGACAAGAACGTTTGGCAGCAGGACCAGAATCTGAAACTATAAACTCTCTGAGTACAAGGAGAAGCAGGTTCAGCCTTTTTGTAGCCATGGGAGACCTGACAGTGACAATCGGCTGGTAGCTAATGCAGGGTTTTTATGTCACACGAGCCTTTGGGGAGTCCTGGGCCAAATCTCACTCAGTGGGAGCTGCGTTCTGTGACCCTAGTGCCCCCATGACCCCACCGCCACCGACAACGGGCCTCTGCTTCTCCCTCAGCGGCTGCCTCTCCCGGATTGGGGTTCACAGATGGAGCGAGGGATCTCTGCACCCAGCGGAGCTCTAGGCCGGAAGGGGAGACACATTGCCCGGGAACGGAAGGGTTAAAACTGCCGGGAGGTTTGTGTTACATTCACCCGGGTGCCGGGTCTCCTGTCCCAGCCCGGAGCGGTGTGTGTGTCAGTGCTGCCCCCGCGCGGCTGCCGGGAGAAGCGCGATCCCTCAGCCTTGGTTTTTGCGTGATCACAAATCGGTTTCGTGTCACTGTGTCTCTCGCACAGTAATAGCGGGCGGTGTCCTCGGGCTTCAGGCCGCTCATTTGCAGATACAGCTCACTCTTGGGATCATCCCTGGAGATGGTGAATAGGCCTTTCACTGAATCAGGGTAGTATGTACCACTCCCACCCGTGCTTATAGCAGCGACCCCTTCAAGTCCCTTCCCGGGAGCCTGTCGGACCCAGTCCATCCAGTAGCTGCTGAAGGTGAAGCCGGAGGCTTTGCAGGAGAGGCGGAGAGAGTCTCCGGCTTTTTCACATCCCCTCCGGATTCCACCAGCTGCACCTGGGACCGGACACCTGAGAACAAAGATAGGTCATTAATATCGGTATAAAAACAGCGGTAACACAATATTCTTCTAACTCTGCCAGTTATTCGGAGGAGGAAAATACCTTCCAAAGCGGCTAGAGCGAAAATTACAAGGAGCAAAAATCCCATTTTCCCGGGTGCTGGAGGGGAAAGTTCTCAGGGACTGGCTGGTCACTGCACAGACCCAGGGGCTGCGGATTGTGTCTCCGGGTGCAGCCTGGGCAGAGAGAGGAACCGATTTAAACAGGAAACTGTCTCCCTGATTTGCATGTCCCTACTTTATAAGAGACACACACTCCTGCTGCCAGCGATCTGAGTGACTCGCCCTAGGGCTCCGGGTGCGGGAGTCAGACTGTCCCGGCCTGTGTGTCTGTGCAGCGCCGGGCATAGGGCGCTGGGATCCTCCTGACACTTTCGGACCCCTGGGAGGAGTGAAAAGCTCCCTGCAGTGACTGTATTTCCCCACCCGGGAACTGAGGGCCTGGCTATTGTGAGGTGATACTGGGGTTGGGGGCGGGGGCCAGTCAGCTCTGGAGCTCCGTTCCATGCGCACAAGGGCCATGCAATGTCCAGTCAGGGGGGGTCAGTGTCTGGGGAGGGGTCGTGTTCCAGGGATCCACCGGGCTGGGCCACCCGCTGGAGAGGGAAGATTCTGGGGGGGGGGGGGGAAGTCTGAGGACAGAGTTAAGTTTGCTGTGGAGCCTCCCTGGGATTAGTGGACCAAGAGTGGCCTGACCAGGGACCAGGGTTTCTTGCAATTGGTTCTTGCCACTAATAGAGATAGGAAAATGGCCTAGTTCAGTGGCTGTCCTGTCAGCCGTTCCAGACTGTACTGAATCAGGAGTCTGATTTGTTTCGCATACTCCAAGTTTCACCTCACATAAAAACTGTATCAGACATCAAAATAGAAAAGTGTCACAGCACCTTATCGAGAAATTGCTGAGTCTCATTTTTATCATATAATTAGAAAATAAATTGATTGGAATATAAATATTGTACTAAATTTCAGCCTATAGAGCAGTATAAACAAGTCATTGTCCGTATGAAGTTTGAGTTTGTACTGAATTGGCTAGTGCTCTTTATGTAGCTTGTTGTAAAACTAGACAAATGTCTGGATGAGCTGATGCATCCCCAGGAAGACCTCCGTCCTTACCCCGTCTGAGAACCACTGCCCTGTCCCGCTCCCTATAAGAGATACAGACTCCTCTCCTCGGAGATGTAAATTATTAACACAATGGCTCAGATGCTTCTTATGCTGTTGTATATGGGAGAAACAAACAGCTCCCTTGAATAGCCGGAATTCTTTACCCGGGGATTTGGGCCCCCTATGAAATCTATTCTAGTGAACTAAGAGCTGGTGGGAGATTCCGCTCGGAAGCCCCCACTCCCCGTGCACCCTGGGGCGGTGGCTCTGTGGGGTCAGTGACGGGGTCAGGTCCGAGGTTTTCACTGGTTTGGGGGACACCCGCTGGAGGGTGAAGATTCCCCGCGGCGCTGGGGCAAAGTGTCCCCTTCCCTTTCCCAGCAGGGGCCCGCTCCGCGGACATGCGCAGTGACCGGGGGCCGGGTCCCCAGCAGGAGCGCCTAGTGCACGGAGCAGGGCGGTGCTGCAGATGGTCGCTGGAGATGGGAGAAGTGCTCGGAGGAAAGTCTCAGGCCAGAGTTCAGAGCTGGATGCGCAGCGCCAGGGCGGTGAATGTGCTGAGGGCAGAATGTCTCCGGGGTGAGCACCGAGTGTCACTGACAGCGGAGAATGTCAGGGGGGGGGTTAGAAAAGCCTGGGGGGATTCTTCACCCGTGAGTCCTCATTGCCCGGCTTCTCGGGGTTCAGTTGACTGCAGGGCCGCCCGGGGGGGCAAGTGGGGGAATTTGCCCTGAGCCTCCACTAGAATACAGGGTTCTATAGAATTGCAACTTATTTTTATGGAAGGGGCCCTTAAAATCGCTTTGCCCCAGGCCCCCTGAATCCTCTGGGTGGCCCTGGCTAATGGTGGGAATTTGCAGCTTAGAGGCCGGCCGGTGCAGTGCCTGGGTATGATGGGGATAACAGCGATGGGCCGGTTCAGGAGTGGGTCTCGGGTGCGTTGAGCTGAAGTGTAATTCCTAAACCGGATCCTGGAGTTTGGGGGGGGGGGGACGGGGCTGTGTTGTATTTTGCGGGGGAGAAACCAAGATTCCTGGGCTTTGCATATTGCTGTCAGGAGGGGCTGTAGCACATTCATATCTGGGATCCCACCCCCGGGGAGGGAGAGATGTCCAGAGGTCACCGCTCTTCGAATGAAGAGGGAGCCTGGATTAGCGGTAGAAGGGAGGGGACCAGGCCAGGATGAGCGGGTCTCCATGGGGCGATGACAGTAACTGTGGTGTCGGGTATAGAAGGCAGAGGGTGCACCCAGCCTTTTCGGTCTCTGTGGCGTGAGGGAGGCTGTGGGTAGCCGTGGTGGGTAGGTGCAGAGAGGGGGAAATGGGCAGTAACGTAGGGTCTGTATGAGGTGAGCGTGGCCGTGGGGGGTAGTGGGGGGAGTTGTAAAGGGGAGGGGAGAGTTCTAGTGTGAGGGGGCGTGTCAGTATCATACTCTCCTCATGACACTTTAACTGACTGGAAATGAAAAATATGAATCCGAGCAGAGAGAGGATGAACTGGGGAACAGGAGGAGGCAGGACCGCAGGTCAGTATTGGAGGTAAGCATTCGTAGTGCTTTTCTCTGAGGTATTTCTATTTGGATTCGTATTTCCATTTACGTTGTTATTCACATTCCAGTTCACCCTCCCATTCATATTGCCAGTCCCATCCGTAGGAGTTCATAGTCATATAACTGTTCCCATTTCCCCCTGTAGTCCCATTTATACTCCACTTCATATCCCCATTCAGATTCAGGTTCAGATTAATACCCCCTGGACACGTCCGTTTCGATTCCCCTTCCCATTCATATTTATGTTGGATCCACACCCACTTTTCCTTCCTCTTCCCACCACGGAGCATGAAACTCACAGACGTGTTTCCTTTGGATTCTGGTGGGAATGTGGATCTGGGCATCAGACCCTCAAATGCTTCGGTGCCACTCAGGAGGTGCATAGACGCTTGTGCTGCCCCCTCTACAAAAGGGTGGATTTTTATCCAGAGGATGATCAATGGGCTGAGGGGGGAGATCACTCAGCGATCACTGACCCCACCCTGCCTGTCAAACAACCCTCACTCAGGGCCCCGCACGCCCACCAACGGGCCTCTGCTTCTCCCTCAGCAGCCGCCTCTCCCGGATTGGGGTTCACAAATGGAGCGAGGGATCTCTGCACCCAGCGGGGCTGCGGGCAGGAAGGGGAGACACATTGCCCGGAGTTAAAAGGGTTAAAGCTGCCGGGAGGTTTGTGTTACATTCACCCGGGTGCCGGGTCTCCTGTCCCAGCCCGGAGCGGTGTGTGTGTCACTGCTGCCCCCGCGCGGCTGCCGGGAGAAGCGCGATTCCGCAGCCTGGGTTTTTGTATGATCACAAACCGGTTTCGTGTCACTGTGTCTCCCGCACAGTAATAGCGGGCGGTGTCCTCGGGCTTCAGGCCGGTCATTTGCAGATACACCTCACTCTTGGGATTATCCCTGGAGATGGTGAACCGGCCTTTCACTGAATCAAGGTAGTATGTACTACTCCCACTGGGGTATATTTGAGCGACCCATTCCAGTCCCTTCCCGGGAGCCTGCCGGACCCAGTTCATGTAGGCGCTGCTGAAGGTGAACCCGGAGGCTTTGCAGGAGAGGCGGAGAGAGTCTCCGGGCTTTTTCACATCCCCTCCGGACTCCACCAGCGCCTGGGACCGGACACCTGGGAATAAAGACAGGTTATAAATATTGGTATATAAACAGCGATAATGGCATCTATTGTTCTAGCTCTGCCCGTTATTCAGAGGAGGAAAATACCTTCCAAAGCTGCTAGAGCGAAAATTACAAGAATCAAAAATCCCATTTTCCCGGGTGCTGGAGGGGAAAGTTCTCAGGGACTGGCTGGTCACTGCACAGACCCAGGGGCTGCGGATTGTGTCTCCGGGTGCAGCCTGGGCAGAGAGAGGCTCAGATTTAAACAGGAAACTGTCTCCCTCATTTGCATGTCCCCGCTTTATAAGAGACACACACTCCTGCTGCCAGTGATCTGAGTGACTCGCCCTAGGGCTCCGGGTGCAGGAGTCAGACTGCCCCGTCCTGTGTGTCTGTGCAGCGCCGGGCACAGGGCGCTGGGATCCTCCTGACACTTTCGGACCCCTGGGAGGAATGAACAGCTCCCTGCAGTGACTGTATTTCCTCACCTAGGAACTGAGGGCCTGGGTATTGTGAGGTGATACTGGGGCTGGGGTCGGGGGCCAGTCAGCTCTGGAGCCCCGTTCCAGGCGCACAAGGACCATGTAACGTCTGGTCAGGGGAGTCGATGTCTGGGGAGGGGTCGTGTCCCGGGGATCCACTGGGCTGGGCCACCCGCTGGAGAGGGAAGATTCCCCATGGCGCGGGGGGGATTGGGGACGGAAGCCCCTTTCCCTTCCCGGCAGTGACCGGCTCCATTGAAATGATCCGTGACACTAGGGACGTGATCTGAGCAAGCCTGGCTCGTGCTTTGGGCCGGGTCTGGGGCCCGCCTGTGGGTGCAGGTGGGAGAAGCTTGGGGGGGGGGAGTCTGAGGACAGAGTTAAGGTTTCGCAGTGGAGCCTCCCTGACATTAGTGGGCCGAGAGCAGCGTCTCTGGGAGCTTTTCTTTAGGGGGGAGTCGAGAAAGGATTCAAACAGTGAAGGAAGATTATTCTGCGCGGCTGATATTTATATTCGTAGAAGCAGCAAAGAGTCCTGCTGTGGCACCTTATAGACTAACAGACGTTTTGGAGCATGAGCTTTCCTGGGTGAATACCCATGCGTCTGACGAAGTGAATATTCACCCACGAAAGCTCATGCTCCAAAACGTCTGTTAGTCTATAAGGTGCCACAGGATTCTTTGCTGCTTTTACAGATCCAGACTAACACGGCTCCCCCTCTGATATTTATATTCGTGTTTCTATTCCTGTTCCCAGTCACACTCCACTTCCCATTTACACTCAGATTGTAAACGTGGTGGGACTGGGAGAGGTTTTATGGTCTGTGTTTGTACCGTGCCTAGGACTATGGGAGCCTAGACTGTAATTAAGAACAGAAGAAGGGACAGACTGGGTCAGACCAAAGGTCCATCTGGCCCAGTGTCCTGTCTTCCGACAATGGCCGGTGCCAGGTGCCCCAGAGGGAATGAACAGAGCAGGGAATCACTGAGTGACCCACCCCTTGTGGCCCATTCCCAGCTTCTGGAGACCCTAGGCGCCAGGACCACAACTAGCACCAAATCTATCACCGCTAAGCATCATCACCAAGATCATTTACTTAGTTAATTATTAATAAGCAATTAATTGTAGACAGAAGCTTTCTCCTGATTGTGTATAAAGAAGTTGTGTGACATGAACGCTACGTGTTTCTAAACCATCCGCAGGATGTAATATTGAGGGATAACAACAAAAAACACCACCGCAAATATTTCCATTCCCACTGACTTTCAGACAAGTAGCAGCATTCACGCTGAGACACAGATCTCCATTCCCATGACCACTCGTGTTCCCTTTCATATCCCCACCCTCATTCACATACACTGGAGGGGGGAGTTCTCAGGGAATGTCCCATAGACAGTTACACTGAACGATGCTGAGATGAAGAGGGTGGGTGGCTCCATAATGCGCCATGGTACTAGGCTCTCAGAATGGCTGGAGACCAGTTCATTGATGAGGCTAATCGGAGGGAGACAATGTACAGGGCAGGGAGTGAAATAAATCTATAAACAGACACGACCCAACTCTCTGGCATTGACCAACAGGGATCTGGGGAACAGCCTCGTTCCCTTTTATAGCTGCCAGGGTTTGTGTTTTCACCTCTCCTGCTTTCTATCCGCACACGGGAACTGAGAGGTGAACATGGGACTATTTTAGGCTTCTGCTGCAGCTGCCAGGAAGGTTTTTGTCTGAGCCCAGACTGGCTTCCCCTCACTGTGTGTGTCAGTGTCTCTACACAGCGGTGTCCTTGGCTTTCAGGCTGTTCATGTGCAAGCGGAAGGTGGTGCTGTCCTTGGAGGCTGCAGATCTCCCCTGGATGGAGGAGGCGTAACTGTGGATGGAGGGATCATAGTACCTGGCCAGCCACCCCAGCCCTTTCCCGGGCTCCCGTCTGACCCAACCCATCCAGGCGCCGCTCAGAGCGAACCCGCTGGTGGCATATTGCAGCGTATGGGACTCTCCGGCCTGCTTCAGCGCTGGCCCCGACTGGCTCAGAGCCACCTGGGAGCGGGCCCCTGGGGCACAAGGGAGAAAACAAGGCAGCGGTACATTGAAGCAGGGAATTTTAATCAAAGGGGGAAAATGAGTCGCATTAACCACTGAATTTGCATCTCCTCCTCTTTATAAGACACATCTTGGACCTCAGCCCTCAGCAAACTCAGCCTCCCGGAGGTGGGTGTCGTGGGAAAGTATTACCTGAGTGAAGGAGAAGAGTAGAACTTCACTCAAAGAATCATTTCTGCAGGGTTCTCTACAATTTTTAGACAAAATTGCTTATTGATTGCTCATCTTAAGAACATAAAAACAGCCACACTGGGTCACACCAAAGGTCCATCTAGCCCAGTATCCTATTTTCTGAGAGTGGCCAATGCCAGGTGCCCCAGAGGGAATGAACACAACAGGGAATCATCCAGTGATCCATCCACTGTCACCCAGTCCCAGCTTCTAGCAAACAGACTCTTTAAATAATGTCTCTGGCATTTCTTCCTCTTCGTTCATGTTCACAAGGCGGGTTGAAGGGCAGAAAGCTAATAATCAATAGCTACTGAGGCGGATTCAATGTCTCCATTGCTACCCACTAAGTAAAGTCCTCGCTATTCTCTCAACATAGCGAGTCTTAAACTGCCAATCTGCATTTTGAGATGACTGAAGCCCAGATACATTATTGGCGGTTTCTTATTCCATTTCCCGGTGTCTCAGCTGCTCTGCCGTGTCAGTGCCTGCTGCTCTCTGCTGGACCTGAGAGCTGTTTGCGTCCGAGGAGGAGGTTTTTGTATTCACTGCAGTTCATTTCTGATCGCTGTGTCTCTCGCACAGTAATACCGGGCGGTGTCTTCCGCTTTCAGGCCGGTCATTTGCAGATACACCAGGCTGTTGGAGTCGTCTCTGGAGATGGTGAATCGCCCTTTAACCGCATCACTGTAAAACGTGCTGTGGCTATTAGCAGGGTTGTATATCCGTGCGACCCACTCCAGGTCCTTCCCGGGCGCCTGACGGACCCAGCTCATATGGTAGCTGGTGAAGGTGAACCCGGAGGCTTTGCAGGAGAGGCGGAGAGATCCCCCGGGCTTCTGAATTCCACCTCCGGACTCCACCAGAAGAACCTGGGACCGGACATCTGGGGGGGGGGAGGAAGAAGGGAAAAAGCCATTAAGAATCGTGTTAACACACGACCTGAGCCGAAGCTCACAGACGCCGCTGGGAAGTGGCTCGTTCATTTCACTGCGCTTTGGGCTGGGGCAGGAATGTACAAACTGCCCCGGAGTCTCCCACCGATGCTGGGGGCGGGGGAGGCGGGAAGTACCTGGAAGGGCCGCTAGAGCCAAGAGAAGATTCAGCCACAATCTCATGCTGCTGAGGCTGGGGGGGTTTCCGATGGGAACTGCAAGACCTTGGCCTGCTCCCCGTTCACACTCTGCCCTCTAGGAGAACACTGGATTTATGCGGGGCCCCGAGACACTGAATTTGCATCTCCCCTCTTTAAAAACCACACCCCAGACCGCAGCCCTCGTTAAACTCGGGCCTCCCGGAGACGGGTTCGGCGGCAGAAGATATTCGGCGGGAGAAGGAGGGTTGGAGTCTCTCTGACAGGCTCATTGCTGCAGTGACCTCTAGGGATGCTCGCTGCCTCTGACAGGCAAAATGCACCATCGATTGTTCACCTGCCGCTGAGCTCTGTCTGTTCTTCGTCTGTGAGTCCTTCCCACCGTGTGTCCCAGTGCAGAGAGCGCTGGGCCGGGCCATGGGACACCGGCTGTTTATTCCTTGGTCTGCTGGGTTGCCTTGGATAAGTCACTTCTCTCTGTAAAATGGGGATAGAGACCCTGACCCTCCTTTGTGAAGTGCGCTGAGATCTCTTGCTGGAAATCGCTATATAAATGCTAGGGGTTGGTGCTATTACTAATGTCTGGAAACATCTTTTTCTTCTTCTATGAGAAGGAGGCAGGCATTGGAAAGCAGGGGTGCTGGAACAATGTATATAGTGCGGATGCGGTCAGGGGACAAGGAGCAGGATGGGTCAGGGATTCTGATTGGAGGACAGTCGGGGGGCAGGAAGTGGGTGGGGGGCAGATAGGGAGCAGGGCCAGGCTGTTTGGGAGGCACAGCCTTCCCTACCCTAAGACTCATTGAGCAGTTTGAGGCTTTCAGACAGCTATTTAACACAAAGCACCAAGCTGTTAGCTTTTCCCTTAGGGCTACCATCCCTTTCACTTCTCAAATGCCAAATTATAGTCTACGTTTAATTTCAGTGCCATAGAGAGATTCATGTCAGGGGAGGGGAGCTTCCTTGAAAATTAGCCACTTTAGATTAACAGTGATAGAGCCAAGAGAGCCATGGGGGAGGGATCAGACGAGAAGAGCAATATCCTACACCACCTACCTCCTTCCCAACCCTATCAAGGGAGACCCTCCCTCCCCTGCTTCCCCAGAGGCTCCAGGAGGTTAATTCAGTGGTTCTCAAACTTTTGTACTGGTGACCCCTTTCACATAGCAAACCTCTGAGTGTGACCCTCCCCCCTTTATAAATTAAAATACTTTTTAATATATTTAACATCATTATAAATGCTGGAGACAAAACGGGGTTTGATGTGGGGGCTGACAGCTCGCGACCCCCAGTAATAACCTCGTGACCCCCTGAGGGGTCCCAACTGCCAGTTTGAGAACCCCTGGGTTAATTTAATTTTAGCACCCTATCTCCATTCACATGCTTGTGCTATTTTGAGCATTTCAGTTTTCACAACATAGGCTCATCCCAGATTCTGGAACAAGCTCAAATGCTCAGTTTGTGGAGTATGTACATAAGTTATATGAAAGACAAACCCACAGTAACCGTCTCCAGTTTGTGAGGGACCACATGGAGCCAGTCTCTAGGAAACAGGTAAATGCATGGAGATTAAGTCCATTAATGGCTATTAGCCAGGATGGGTAAGGAATGGTGTCCCTAGGCTCTGTTTCTCAGAGAGTGGAGATGGATGGCAGGAGAGAGATCACTTGATCATTACCTGTTAGGTTCACTCCCTCTGGGGCACTTGTCATTGGCCACTGTTGGTAGACAGGATACTGAGCTGGATGGACCTTTGGTCTGACCCAGTATGGCCATTCTTATGTTCTTATGTTCTAAGCTAAATGAACCCAAAGTTATGGAGACAGGTATGAGACAAGGAAGCCAGCAGAGTATCAGAAACCTGGGAAAATCTCTGACTGGATGGGCTTAGGCGTTTGGTCACAAGCTGAGGTGGTTCAAAAGTTTTGGATTTTTTTTAAGCAGAATTTTTTTATTGTTTCTTTAAACAAACAAACACAGCAAGTAGCAAATATTGGGCCACACTCTTCTGAAACCCAGGTTTTGGCAGACTAATCTCACAACACATTTTGAAGGAAAGCAGACATTGTCCATGATTTTTTTCTGCTTTTTAAAAACCTTGAGTTTTCAGTCCAAAAAAAGTTTTGACAGAAAATATTTGTCCAACCCTTTTAATGAGCTTTGGTGCCTTTTAGCACTAGCTGATGCTGGGAACCAGTGATACCTTTTTAAATGTTTATTTTTCCCGGGGGGGGGCAAGTGGGGCTATTTGCCCGAGACCCCACAGGGGCTCCCATGAGAATATACTAGTCTATAGTATTGCAACTTATTTTTATGGAAGGGGCCCATGAAATTGCTTTTCCCCAGGCCCCCGGAATCCTCTAGGCAGCCCTGGCATCAATTAGTGGATCCATTTATCGTGCCCAGATGAGATGCAATAAATTGATCCCTGATACATCGAACACTACTCGCCGATCTGGGGGGTTGTACAGACGCACCCTTCGTCTCTTTGACTGGGTGAAGCCACTTTAGCTCAGCATGGTCAGTCTGCAGGTGGAATCTGTGTCCCCAGATGTATGGGCGTAACTTCTCCAGAGCGTACACAATGGCATAACATTCCTGAGACAGACCAGTGGCTTTCCCTCTCAGGGCAGGTCTTCACCACCTGCTGGATTGGCAGGTCGGGATTGATCTATCAGGGCTTGATTTATTACAGGGGTCCCCAACGCGGTGCCCGCGTGCACCATGGTGCCCATGGGGGCATCTAAATGTGCCTGCATCCTAGACGGTGGTTGAGCACCCGCCGAAATGCCGCTGAAATTCGGTGGCATTTTGGTGGTGACACCTCTGGATGACAGCACTTGATCTAGATCAGGGGTCTCAAACATGCGGCCCAGGGGAGCTCCGCAGGGGCCCCCAAGAGAAGAGCGGAGGCTCCCACCTCCGCCCCTCTCCTGGAGCCTCAGCGTCTCCGGCGGGGCCTCTGAGCCCCGCCCCACTCAGAGCGGCGTGGGGAGGGGGCGGGGCAGCTGCCTCCGCTCGGCGTGGAGCTCACAGCCCCGCCCCCTCCCCACGCGGCTCTGAGCGGGACGGAGCTCAGGCCTCGCCGGAGACGCGCTCGGGTAAGGGGGGGGGGAAAGCGGGACCCGCCGGGGCCGGGCCGGGGGAAGGGAAGTGGGACCCGCCGGGGCCGGGCCGTGGGGGGGGGGGAAGGGACGCGGGACCCGCCGGGGCCGGGCCGTGGGGGAAGGGAAGCGAGACCCGCCGGGCCGGGGGGTGGGGGAGGGAAGCGGGACCCGCTGGGGCCGGGCCGGGGGAAGGGAAGCGGGACCGGCCGGGCTGGGGGGGGGAAGGGAAGCGAGACCCGCCGGGGCTGGGCCGGGCCGGGCCGGGGGGCATGGGCGGCAGGTTATATACTTGTGTGGGGCCCGGGCCCCAGCAATATTCAGGGCTGGGCGCCCTGCTCCAGCAATATTTGGAGCTGGGTCTCTTCCCGCCCCCCCCCCCCCCGGTCCTGCCTGGATCGGCCCCGGCCACCGCAGGTCTCCCCCCGCCGCCGCGACCCTGCCTGGAGCAGGTCCCAGCCCCCGCCTGCCACCCCCCCTCCGCGTGTTCCCCCCCCTCCGCCGCGTTGTGTTGCGTCCCTGCCTGACAGAACGCAGCGCGCCTCTCCCCTGCCTGCTGCCCGGAGGGCTCCCAGCAGATTTGCTGTCTGCTGCCGCAGGGTCCTAGTGCCTGCCCTCCGCCAGTACTGGCAAGGCAGGCTGCCCTTACCCTGAGCCTCTCCAACCCCAAACCCTCAGCCCCAGCCAGAGCCCTCATTCCCCCCGCACCCTAATCCTCAGCCCCAGCCCTGAGCACCCCCACATCATGAACCCCTCATCCCCCTGCACCCTAATCCTCAGCCCCAGCCAGAGCCCTCATCCCCCCACACCCTAATCCTCTGCCCCAGCCCTGAGCGCCCCCACATCATGAACCCCTCATCCCCCCACACCCTAATCCTCTGCCCCAGCCCTGAGCGCCCCCACATCATGAACCCCTCATCCACAGCCCTCACCCCACACTCCAAACCTATTCCCTAGCCCTGAGCCCCCTCGCATCATGAACCCCTCATCCACAGCCCTCACCCCACACTCCAAACCTCTTCCCTAGCCCTGAGCCCCCTCCTGCATCATGTACCCCTCACCCTCAGCCCCACAGCCCTCACCCCTGCACTCCCTCCTATCCCCAAACTCCGTCCCAAAGCCTGCACCCCCCACCCCCTGCCGCAGCCTGGAGCCTGCATCGAGCACAGAGCCTGCATCCAGACCCCCTCCCCCACCCAAACTCCCTCCCAGAGCCTTAGGCAGTAAATCTAAGTGCGTGTTTTGTCCTTTGAGTGAGGTGCATTACTGAGTGTATATATTTATTAAAACTGCGCGTGCTTAGGGGAGGAGGTGGAGAAGAGACAGGGCAGGGGCGGGGCCTCATGGAAGGGGTGGATTGGGGGTGGGGCCAGGGGCAGCAAGGGGGCGTGTCAGTGATGCGGCCCTCGGGCCAATGCACTAGTCCTCATGCGGCCCTCGGGGTCATTTGAGTTTGAGACCCCTGATCTAGATCAGTGGTCCCCAACCTTTTTGTCTGTCACACACCAGATGAAGGACCATGGCAGCGGTTGAGCATCTGCAAAAATGCCACCGAATTTCTGCGGCATTTCAGTGGTGACGCCTCTCAATGATGTTGCTTGTTGGTGGCAAGCAGCATCATCGAGAGGCATCACTGCTGAAATGCTGGAGAAATTCGGCAGCATTTAGTCGGATGCTCGACCGCCAGCCAGGACGCTGGCACATTTAGATGCCGCCACGGGCACTGCGTTGGGGACCCCCTGGTCTAGATGGTGCTGGTCCTGCTATGGGTGCAGGGGACTGGACATGATGGCCTCTTGAGGTGCCTTCCAGTTCTTTGATTCTAAGTCTCATGTACGTGTGTAGATGTTCCTCTGTGTTTGTGGGTTTTTGTTTGTTTGTGTGTTTGGAGTAGAAGAAGGGGTGAGAATAGCTCTTACCATGGCAGTGCCTGAAGTGGAGCAATTACAGGTTGAATCATTGTAGAATGAAAACCAAATGGAGCCAAAGTCTCAGTTTCCCTGCTGCTGGAGGGGAAGTTTCTCAGGAGGATTGGCCAGGCCGTCACTGCTCAGACCCAGGGGACTGCGAACTGTGTCTCCGGGTGCTGCCTGGGCGGAGAGAGGAACAGATTTGAACAAGAAACTTCTCAACCTGTTTGCATATTCCCTTCCTTATAAGACACAAGCTTCTGCCCTTTGCGTTAGTCTTGAAGAAGAGAACTCACAGGACCCCTCACTCTGTGTTGTGAAGTGCCTGGGCTGGGGGATCATGTCTGTGCTTTTACCTAAGGGAGAAGTAAAATTAAGTAAAATGGGCAATGATTTCCCAGTGTCCGTGGGGTGAAAATAATCCACGAGCCGCTTGGGAAAGTCCCGGCGGTGCCACATCCCCAGGCTCAGCGGAGTGGGGTTTGTTCAGGCGCTGGGTGATCTCTGCCCACAGCCCCGCCCGGACTCTGAACGGCCCATTTCCATATCCAGCTCTCTGTGCCTCAGTCTCCCCACTCTGACCCAGGGGCTGGGATAGTTCCCGGCCTCCCAGCGGCGCTGTGGGGAGAAAGGCGATAACCGCGTGTGAAGGGCCGAGACGCCGCAGTGAGGGGCCCCCACACGGGTTAGAATGAACTAATCACCTTCCACTGCGTTAATCCGCTAAACGTCCCAGTTTGCTGAAAGGGCCAGAGCCTCCCTGGTGTAAATCCGGAGTAACTCGAGTCTAGCGGAAGCAGCTGCGGTGACTTTACACCAGCGGAGGATTTGGCCCCAGGAGCAATTCGCTCCATCCATTGGGTCTGATGCCAACCCCAATGCGCTTGTCCCGTTTACACTGACAGACGCTGCCCTGTGAGTCTGACACCGAGACGGGCCCCGGGGGAGCCAACGAGCCAGGGCTCCGAGGGGAGATCGACTCAGAACAGGACTCACTCCGGATTGGGGTTCACAGATGAAGCGGGGGATCTCTGCACCCAGCGGGGCTCTGGGCAGGAAGGGGAGACACATTGCCCGGGAACGGAAGGGTTAAAACTGCCGGGAGGTTTGTGTTACATTCACCCGGGTGCCGGGTCTCCTGTCCCAGCCCGGAGCGGTGTGTGTGTCACTGCTGCCCCCGCGCGGCTGCCGGGAGAAGCGCGATTCCGCAGCCTGGGTTTTTGTATGATCACAAACCGGTTTCGTGTCACTGTGTCTCGCACAGTAATAGCGGGCGGTGTCCTCGGGCTTCAGGCCGGTCATTTGCAGATACAGCTCACTCTTGGAATTATCCCTGGAGATGGTGAATCGGCCTTTCACTGAATCAGGGTAGTATTTATCACTCCCATCGTACCTTATAAAAGCGACCCATTCTAGTCCCTTGCCAGGAGCCTGCCGGACCCAGCTCATACTGTAGCTGCTCAAGGTGATCCCGGAGGCTTTGCAGGAGAGGCGGAGAGAGTCTCCGGGCTTTTTCACATCCCCGCCGGACTCCACCAGCTGCACCTGGGACCGGGCACCTGAGAATAAAGACAGGCCATTAATATCGGTATAAAAACAGCGGTAACACAATATTCTTCTAACGCTGCCAGTGACTCAGAGGACGAAAATACCTTCCAAAGCGGCTACAACGAAAATTACAAGGAGCAAAAATCCCATTTTCCCTGGTGCTGGAGGGGAAAGTTCTCAGGGACTGGCTGGTCACTGCACAGACCCAGGGGCTGCGGATTGTGTCTCCGGGTGCAGCCTGGGCAGAGAGAGGCACAGATTTAAACAGGAAACTGGCTCCCTCATTTGCATGTCCCCGCTTTATAAGAGACACACACTCCTGCTGCCAGTGATCTGAGTGACTCGTCCTAGGGCTCCGGGTGCGGGAGTCAGACTGTCCCGTCCTGTGTGTCTGTGCTAGGGTGACCAGACGTCCCGATTTTATCGGGACTGTCCCGATATCTGCTTGTTTGTCCCGCGTCCGGACCAACGTTAGGTCGGGACACTGGACAAACAAGCAAAGTCTCCGGAGCCCAGAAGGGCTCGCGCCCTCCCCCGCCCTGACTCCGCCCCCCTCCCCAAATCCCCGCCTCTTGCCAAGCACGCCATGTCCAGGAGACGCAGGGGAGCGCGGGGCCGGGGTGAGCGTGAGTCTGGCCTGGCCCCAAGCAGGCAGGACTCGGGAGCGGTACCTGGAGGGAGAGTAGGGGGCGGCGGCTGTTCTCCCCACCTGGGCAGCGGGACTCGGGAGCAGCCGCTGCTGCAGTTCCCACTGCCGCGGGGGGAGGAAGTGGCCAAGCACGTGGCGCTCGGCGGCTGCGGCTTTGGTACCTGGGCCTGAACCCCCCGAGCCTGGGCCTGCTGCAGGGACCCAGCAGCGCGCACGCTGTGCCCAGCCCTTGGCCAGTCACGTCTGGGCTGGCTGCCCAACTGGTGCAATCCCGCGGCGGAGGCATCGGCAGCCTAACCCCTTTCGTTCCCCTGCGGGACCCGAGCGGGATGGAGGGGCTGGGGCCTGCTGCCCCCACTCCAGGGCTGCCCGCGGGATTGCACCAGCTGGGCAGCCAGCCCAGACGCGACTGGCCAGGGGCTGGGCACAGCGTGCGCGCTGCTGAGTCCCCGCAGCAGGCCCGGGCTCGGGGGGTTGGTGGGCACCAGAGCCGCAGCCACCGAGCTTGGCTAGCGGCCGCTTCCTCCCCCCGCGGCAGTGGGAGCTGCAGCAGTGGCTGCTCCCGAGTCCCGCTGCCCTGGGGGGGAGAACAGCCGCCGCCTGGCCCCGCAGGCCACCCGCTACTCTACCTCCAAGTACCGCGCCCGAGTACTGCCTGCTCGGGGCCAGGCCGGACTCACACTCACCCCAGCCCTGTGTCTCCGGGACCTCTCTCCAGCACTTGTGGAGGGAGGAGGAATTGGGGGTGGGGGATTTTTTTTTTTTTTTTGCTCTGCCGCCATTTTTTTCCCTCTGTCCCCGCCCCGCGCCCCCGCGTCCCGATATTTGACCTGGGTGATCTGGTCACCCTAGTCTGTGCAGCGCCGGGTACAGGGAGCTGGGCGCCTCCTGACACCTTCGGACCCCTGGGAGCAGGGTCGGCTCTAGGTTTTTTGCTGCCTCAAGAAAAAATAGCCGCCCCCACCCAGCCCCTTGTGTGTGTGGCTTTTAAACGTTTGCACTTTGCAATGTTGTTGGTTTGTTTTGTTTGACTGGGTGCGGTACTGATGCAGCATTGGACAACGACTGCACCTGAATCTGCTTGGGCCACCAAAGAGCCTGAGTAATTCGCGCCGCCTGTGATACGTGCGGGAGGGAAATACAGACCAGAGAGGGACATTTGAAGAGGCTTAAATCACCGCGTGCTTTGCGGCGCCGGTGTCACGCCTGGGTCTTTTGAAGGGAGGCTCCGGGGTTCTGCAGCTGCGATCGGAGGCTGAGCGAGAGCCCTCCAAAGGGGACAGTTATCTCCTGAAACAGCCCCTGGCTTTCCTGGGCACGCTCCGGATTTCAGTCTTACTAGGAGCTGGGCTGCTGCTTCTGAGCGCTCTGCTCTTTCGCTCGTTTAAAATGAGCCCGACCTTCCCCAAATCATTAACTGACACGGACAAGGAGCGCTGGAGAATTGCCCGCTGTCCGACGGGTGCTAATTAACATAAGAACATAAGAACGGCCGTACGGGTCAGACCAAAGGTCCATCTAGCCCACTATCTGTCTATCGACAGTGGCCAATGCCAGGTGCCCCAGAGGGAGTGAATCTAAAGCCTGGTCTACACTAGGCGTTTAAATCGGTTTTAGGAGCGTAAAACCGATTTAACGCCACAACCGTCCACACTAGGAGGAACCTTATATCGATTTTAATGGCTCTTTAAATCGGTTTCTGTACTCCTCCCTGACGAGAGGAGTAGCGCTAATATCGGGATTAACATATCGGAATAGGGTTAGTGTGGCCGCAAATCGACGGTATTGGCCTCCGGGCGGTATCCCACAGTGCACCAGTGACCGCTCTGGACAGCATTCTGAACTCGGATGCACTGGCCAGGTAGACAGGAAAAGCCCCGCGAACTTTTGAAATTCATTTCCTGCTTCCCCAGCGTGGAGAGCTCATCAGCACAGGTGACCACGCAGAGCTCATCAGCACAGGTAACAATGCAGTCTCCTGAGAATCGAAAAAGAGCCCCAGCATGGACTGCACGGGAGGTACTGGATCTGATCGCTATATGGGGAGAGGATTCAGTGCTAACAGAACTGCGTTCCAAAAGACAAAATGAAAAAGTATTTGAAAGAATTTCTAAGGCTATGACGGATAAAGGCCACAGCAGGGACTCAGTGCAGTGCAGAGTGAAAGTTAAGGAGCTCAGACAAGCCTACCAGAAAACCAAAGAAGCAAACAGAAGGTCCGGGGCAGGTCGAAAAACATGCCGCTTCTACGCTGAGCTGCATGCAATTTTAGGGGGCTGCGCCACAAGTACCCCACCCCTGACCGTGGATTCCGAGGTGGGGGTTGTAATCTCTGCCATGGCTGAGGATTATGCAGACGGGGAAGATGAAGATGAAGAAGAGGAGGAAGACCTAGCAGAGAGCACACAGCACTCCGTGAGCTCCAGCAGCCAGGAGCTTTTTCTCACCCTGACGGAATTACCCTCCTCCCAGCCCTCCCAAGCAACTATCCCAGACAATGACGCCATGGAAGGGAGCTCTGGTGAGTGTACCTTTGTAAATAGCAAAGATTGTTTTTTAAGCAAGCGTTTTTTAATGATTGATTTGCCCTGAGGACTTGGGATGCATTCGCAGACAGTATAGTTACTTAGAAATGTTTGTTAACATGTCCGGGGATTGAGAGGAAATCCTCCAGGGACATCTCGATGAAGCGCTCCTGTAGGTACTCCAGAAGCCTTTGCAGAAGGTTTCTGGGCAAGGCAGCCTTGTTCCGCCCACCATGGTAGGACACTTTACCACGCCATGCATGTAGCAAGTAATCAGGTATCATTGCGTGGCAAAGCATAGCAGCGTATGGTCCCGGTGACTGCTGGCATTCAAGAAGCATCCGTTCTTTATCTTGTTGTGTTATCCTCAGCAAAGTGATATCGTTCAGGATAACCTGGTTAAAAATCAGGAATTTAATTAAGGGGGATGGCCATTTTCCTACTGGGTTCGTGGACTGCAGCAGCTTAAAAAAAATCCTTTCCTGCACGTAGCCAAGCGGGGGGAGGGGAGGAGTGAAATGCCGATGATCTTTTTTGTGTTTGGTCAGCGGGGCTTCCCCAAGCTACCAGCCACGCAGTGGGTGGGGGGTGGGGGTGGGAAGGGTGTTGATTAGCAGGGAGCTAGCGTGGTATTAGCCATGCATTGTGGGGAGGGGTAAATCACTGCAGACGCCGAAAGATAGTGGCTTACCATGGCCGCATGCAAGCTGAATTCTGATGCCCGGACCTGTGTCTGTGAGATCTGTAACTCCAGAGCTGCAGGCACTCACTATTAAGATGAAAAATGCGACCTTGTAGGGAAATCACATGTGCTATGTAAGGTGAATAGCGCTGTTCACTGTGAAAGAGTATAACCATTGTTCTGTAAAATGTATCTTTCTAAATATTTCTCTCCCTCGTGCAGCTGCAATTTTTTCAACCATCCCTCCTCCATCCCAAAGGCTAGCACAGATAAGGCGGAGGAAAAAGAAGACGCGAGATGAAATGTTCTCGGATATTATGGAAGTTACACGCAATGAAAGAGCTCATCTGAATGAGTGGAAGGACGTGGTATCAAATTACAGGAAAGAGGCCAGTGAACGTGAGGACAGGAGGGACACCCGAGATGAGAGGTGGCGGCAGGAAGACCGGCAAGAAAATCAGCGGTGGCGGGATGCAACTCTGGGGCTGCTGCGTGATCAAACTGACATGCTCCGGCGTCTGGTGGAGCTTCAGGAACGGCAGCAGGATCACAGAGTGCCGCTGCAGCCCCTGTATAACCACCCTCAACCCTCACCATGTTCCATATCCCCCTCACCCAGACGTGTAAGAACGCATGGGGTGAGGCTCCGTGCACCCGCCCACTCCACCCCCGTGGACAGCCCAACCAGAAGGCTGTCGTTAATGTGAAATTTTTTTAATGGCCTTTTCCATCCTTCCTATCCTCCTCCCAAACCACACCCTTACTTCTCTCCCTCTTTTTATAATAAATTAATAAAGAATTCATGATTTTTAAACGAGAGTGACTTTATTTCCATAAGTAAGCTGTACTCGAAGGGGGAGGGGGAGTTGCTTACAGGGAATGAGTCAATCAAGGGGGGTTGGGTGTTCATCAACAAACACAGCAGTCACACTGTACCCTGGCCATTGATGAAGCTCGTTTTCAAAGCTTCTCTGATGCGCACCACTTCCTGGTGTGCTCTTCTAATCTCCCTGGTGTCTGGCTGCGCGTAATCAGCGGCCAGGTGATTTGCCTCAGCCTCCCACCCCCCCATAAAGGTCTCCCCATTACTCTCACAGAGATTGTGGAGAATACAGCAAGCAGCAATAACATAGGGGACATTGGTTTGGCTGAGGTCTGAGCGAGTCAGTAATGTCCGCCAGCGCGCCTTTAAACGGCCAAATGCACATTCCACCACCATTCTGCATTTGCTCAGGCTGTAATTGAACAGATCCTGACCACTGTCCAGGCTGCCTGTGTATGGCTTCATGAGCCATGGCATCAAGGGGTAGGCTGGGTCCCCCAGGATAACGACATGCATTTCAACATCCCCAACTGTTATTTTCTGGTCTGGGAAGTAATTCCCTTGCTGCAGCCGTTTAAACAGAGTAGTGCTTCTGAAGACGCGAGCGTCATGAACCCTCCCTGGCCATCCCACGTGGATGTTTGTGAAACGTCCCTTGTGATCCACCAGTGCTTGCAGCACCATTGAAAAGTACCCCTTCCGGTTTACGTACTGGGTGCCCTGGCGCTGCGGTGCCAAGATAGGGATATGGGTTCCATCTATCGCCCCCCCCCCACAGTTAGGGAATCCCAGTGCAGCAAAGCCTGCACATTTCCCAGAGTCACTACCTTTCGTAGCAGCAGCTTAGTGATTGCTTTGGCTACTTGCATCACAGCAGCCCCCACAGTAGATTTTCCAACTCCAAATTGATTCCCGACTGACCGGTAGCTGTCTGGCGTTGCAAGCTTCCACAGGGCTATCACCACTCGCTTTTCTACTGTGAGGGCTGCTCTCATCTTGGTATTATGGCGTTTCAGGGCAGGGGCAAGCAAGTCACAAAGTTCCATGAAAGTGCCCTTATGCATGCGAAAGTTTCGCAGCCACTGGGAATCGACCCACACCTGCAACACAATGCGGTCCCACCAGTCAGTGCTTGTTTCCCGGGCCCAAAATCGGCGTTCAATGGATAGAATCTGCCCCATTACCATCAGGATCTCCAAAGTGCGGGGGCCCGCGGTTTGAGAGAATTCTGTGTCTACGTCCTCATCACTGTCATCACCGTGCTGCCGTATCCGCCTCCTCCTCGCCTCGGTTTGAAGGTCCTGGTTCACCATATACTGCACGAGAGTGCGCGAGGTGTTTAAAACATGCACGATTGCGGTATTGAGCTGAGCAGGGTCCATGCTTGCTGTGTTATGGCGTCCACACAGTTCACCAAGCAAAAAAGGCGCGAAACGCTTGTCTGCTGCTTTCAGGGAGGGAGGGGTGAGGCTGTACCCAGAACCACCCGCGACAATGATTTTTGCCCCATCAGGCACTGGGATCACAACCCGGAAATTCCAAGGGGTGGGGGAGGCTGCGGGAACTATGGGATAGCTACAGGATAGCTACCCACAATGCAACGCTCCAGAAATCGACGCTAGCCTCGGACCGTGGACGCACACCACCGATTTAATGTGTTTAGTGTGGCCGCGCGCAATCGATTTTATACAATCTGTTTTGCTAAACCGGTTTATGTAAAATCGGAATAATCCCGTAGTGTAGACGTACCCTAACAGGCAATGATCAAGTGATCTCTCTCCTGCCATCCATCTCCATCCTCTGACGAACAGAGGCTAGGGACACCATTCTTACCCATCCTGGCTAATAGCCATTTATGGACTTAGCCACCATGAATTTATCCAGTCCCCTTTTAAACATTGTTATAGTCCTAGCCTTCACAACCTCCTCAGGTAAGGAGTTCCACAAGTTGACTGTGCGCTGCGTGAAGAAGAACTTCCTTTTATTTGTTTTAAACCTGCTGCCTATTAATTTCATTTGGTGACCCCTAGTTCTTGTATTATGGGAATAAGTAAATAACTTTTCCTTATCCACTTTCTCAACATCACTCATGATTTTATATACCTCTATCATGTCCCCCCTTAGTCTTCTCTTTTCCAAGCTGAAGAGTCCTAGCCTCTTTAATCTTCCCTCGTATGGGACCCTCTCTAAACCCCTAATCATTTTAGTTGCCCTTTTCTGAACCTTTTCTAGTGCTAGAATATCTTTTTTGAGGTGAGGAGACCACATCTGTACACAGTATTTGAGATGTGGGCGTACTATGGATTTATATAAGGGCAATAATATATTCTCAGTCTTATTCTCTATCCCCTTTTTAATGATTCCTAACATCCTGTTTGCTTTTTTGACTGCTGTTGTGCACTACGTGGACATCTTTAGAGAACTATCCACGATGATGCCAAGATCTTTTTCCTGACTCATTGTAGCTAAATTAGCCCCCATCATGCTGTATGTATAGTTGGGGTTATTTTTTTCCAATGTGCATTACTTTACATTTATCCACATTACATTTCATTTGCCATTTTGTTGCCCAATCACTTAGTTTTGTGAGATCTTTTTGAAGTTCTTCACAATCTGCTTTGGTCTTAACTATCTTGAGTAGTTTAGTATCATCTGCAAACTTTGCCACCTCACTGTTTACCCCTTTCTCCAGATCATTTATGAATAAATTGAATAGGATTGGTCCTAGGACTGACCCTTGGGGAACACCACTAGTTACCCCTCTCCATTCTGAGAATTTACCATTAATTCCTACCCTTTGTTCCCTGTCCTTTAACCAGTTGTCGATCCATGAAAGGACCTTTCCTTTTATCCCATGACAGCTTAATTTACGTAAGAGCCTTTGGTGAGGGACCTTGTCAAAGGCTTTCTGGAAATCTAAGTACACTATGTCCACCGGATCCCCCTTGTCCACATGTTTATTGACCCCTTCAAAGAACTCTAATAGATTAGTAAGACACGATTTCCCTTTACAGAAACCATGTTGACTATTGCTCAACAGTTTGTTTATCTATGTGTCTGACAATTTTATTCTTAACTATTGTTTCAACTATTTTGCCCGGTACCGACGTTAGACTTACCGGTCTGTAATTGCCGATATCACCCCTAGTGCCCTTTTTAAATATTGGCGTTACATTAGCTAACTTCCAGTCATTGGGTACTGAAGCCGATTTAAAGGACAGGTTACAAACCTTAGTTAATAGTTCCGCAACTTCAAATTTGAGTTCTTTCAGAACTCTTGGGTGAATGCCATCTGGTCCCGGTGACTTGTTAATGTTGAGTTTATCAATTAATTCCAAAACCTCCTCTAGTGACACTTCAATCTGTGATAGTTCCTCAGATTTGTCACCTACAAAAGCCAGCTCAGGTTTGGGAATCTCCCTAACATCCTCAGCCGTGAAGACTGAAGCAAAGAATCCATTTAGTTTCTCCGCAATGACTTTATCATCTTTAAGCGCTCCTTTTGTATTCTGATCATCAAGGGGCGCCACTGGTTGTTTAGCAGGCTTCCTGCTTCTGATGTACTTAAATTCTGACACTGCCACTCAGGGCCAGCTCCGGGGTTTTTGCCCCCCCCCCCCCAAGGGATGGGAGGGGGAAAAAAAGCTGTGATCGGCACTTCGGCTGCAATTCAGCGGCAGGTCCTTCCCTCTGAGAGGGACCGAGAGACCCACCTCCGAAGAGCCCGGTGTGCTGCCCCTTCCCCTTGGCCGCCCCAAGCACCTGCTTGCCGAGCTGGTGCCTGGAGCTGGCCCTGCTGCCACTTGATCAAAGGGTCCGGCCGTTACCTTTAAAACGTTGTGCCTGAATGAAAGGATTTCTCCCGGCTCAGATTCATTTCCAAGGGTGTGGGGGCGGGAGAGAAGAAGGGGAAAGCCAGGCTAACCCTTGGGGGGGTATTTCATGGTGCTCTCTCCTCACTGAGCCCCACCGGCTGTACTGCAGCGCAGGGTTACCTGGCTGGTGGCACTGACGGTGTTACTGGCCTCCAGGGTCTTCCTTCCCGACCCTGGCGAGTTCTCGGCAGCTCTCGCTGTTCCTCTGGGGACTCGGGCTTTAGGAACATGAACTGGCTCTTGGCAGACTCCGGGGTAATGGCAGACTTTGTAGCTGTAGCCCGGAGGGCCGCTGCCCGACACATCCAGGCAGTTGGTGGCACTTTGTTGCCCGAGGAGAGCTGGGGCTTGATGCTGGAATTTTTGAAGCTGTTGGCCGGAATGCGGCTCCTAGAAATGTGCCGCCCCAAGCACCTGCTTGTTTTTCTGGTGCCTAGAGCCCATCCTGACAAGTACTATCAGACCTGCCCCTCTCCAGTGTTTAAAGACAGAGCTGATTAGGCTCCATAGAGAGTCTTTTGTTCTGCTCTCTGTATGTGTATATATATCTCCTCAATATATGTTCCATTCTATGCATCCGAAGAAGTGGGCTGTAGCCGATGAAAGCTTATGCTCAAATAAATGTGTTAGTCTCTAAGGTGCCACAAGTACTCCTGTTCTTTTTGCGGATACAGACTAACATGGCTGCTACTCTGAAACCTATCTTTTGTTCTGTTTAGTGACCACTACAGCTGAAATCACTGCTAATCAGGTCTAAGTGCTTTGGCAAGGCACCTTCCCGGTCTCCCCAGCTTCCACTACTTTTAGCCCTGGCGAGACAGGCTTGGGTAAAATAGTCCCTCTTGGTGGCTCAGAGGCAGTCCTTTCCTTCTCTCCACCAGCCTTTTTAGGTTGGTTTTCTCCTTTATGGGAGAGAATGCAGCCCCCTCGCCTGGTGAGGGTTGCTGTCCTGCTGCTCCTACCCTGCTGGCCACACGACTCCTTCTCTCTCCCTCCCTCTTCTCCCAACAGGGGAGGTTTTAAAAAGGTCTCAGGCAACCCTTAGTTGGAATCAGCTGATACTAATTGACCTCAGGTAGCTCCCTCTCAGCTGATTCTAATTCATACTCTGGTAACCCCTTCTCAGCTGAACTGGATTGATCTGTAGTTACCACTCCTTGGTTGATAGGGAGGAGGGGCCTTTTAACCCTCTGAGACTAATTTCTACCCCACTCCTCTTGCAGCTGTCTGTCCTGAGTTTATCACACTGCTTAAAACTATTGTGGGAAAGTGTTTCTGTGGAAGAGATGCCCAGTCTGCACTAGCAGTGAGGTTCCCCTACTGAGAGCTCAGCTGAAATCACTGAGAGCTGGTGGAACCTCAAGAGACCAACTCATCGAGGTCACAGTGACAGGTGGCAGCAGAAGGTGATGGTGCAGGGCCATTGGCAACAGAGCAATGGAGTGAACAGTGGCACAATGAAAAACAGTGGCCAGACCAAACAGTGAGCAGCTGGAGGAATGAACAAAGTGCCTTCTTGGCCTCCAACTGGGAGGTGACCTCATGTGAAAGCACCTCTCCACTGACCAAAGACAACTCAGCTCGCCGTGCCAGCAATGTGGCTGTGTGGATGGCTCCAGCTGGGTGACATGGCTCTGGGCAGATTTGCCAATGAACACAGGGTGCCCTGGCACGGGGCCCCCCAACAATAGGGGACCCCAGAGCTGGGCTCTTGGGCAGCTCAGCACTGGTGCACCCCCCTGCAGAGGCAGGGGAGCAGGCGTGCAGTGCGGGTGGTTGGAGCACAGGGAACGTGGGTGGAGGACTCAGGAGGATCACCAGGCAGCCTCACAGATGACCAGAGAGAAGTGGTGCTTTGAAAGGGAAACCGCTGCCTCTCTCCAGCTGCGTGACTGCCCCTGCTCCTCCTGAGTCCACATTCAGAAAGGGGCTGGGGGGTGTGTGTGGATGGGGAGGTTCCAGGGGAGTGGTTAGGGGCAGGGGGTCCAGGAGGGCAGTTAGAGACAGGGGTCCTGGGAGGGGATGGTCAGGGGATAAGGAGCAGGGGGGGTGGATGGGCAGGGTATCTGAGGGGGGCAGTCATGGAACAGGAAGTAGGAGGGGGCAGATATGGGGCAGGGGGCAGGCTGTTTGGGGAGGCATCGCCTTCCCTACCCAGCCCTCCATACTGTTTCGCAACCCCAATGTGGCCCTCAGCCAAAACGTTTGCCCACCCTGGGCTAGAAGCATGTGGTTCAACAGTGAAAGATTCATCAGTTGAAAAAGTGAAGAACTCTCTCAACACATTCAAAAAAATTGCACACATGGCTGATGAATGCACCGATGCAAATGGGCATCAAGTATTAAGTTATTGTGTACATTAACTTGATGTCAGGGGTAGGCCAGTAGATGCATTTCTAGATGTTCAAATTATAGAAGACACATCAGCTGCATCTGTGGCAACCCACATCTTAGAAGAGTTAAATGCTTGTCAATTGGACCCCAAACACATGGCTGCTTGCGCATTTGATGGAGCTGCAAACTTTTCTGGACGACATGGTGGAGTACAAGCTTTGCTCAGAGAAAAGTGTAACCCTAATCTCTCCTATACACACCGCAGAAGCCATCTACTCTAAGTAGCACTAGTACAAGCTGAAGACTCTTCAAAAGACATTTTAAAAAGCTATAAATTTATTGTCTTCATTATATTCTTTTTTCAGCAAGAGTCCAAAAAGACTGAATATTTTAGAAAATATAGAAAATACACTGGGACTGAAGTTCAAATCAGTCCAACCTGGGAAAACCCGCTGGCTTTCTCAGGAGCGATCCTTGGCTGTTGTCTTAAAATTACTCCAGCTGAGGCACTACCAGCAATGAGGCTGCCATGTGCTCAGGATAGACTAGAGAATTTGAACATAGAGTGGGAAGATTTTAGGACGAATGAATGAAGATTTGACTTCAACTTCTTTTTTATCATCACTAGTGGCTTGAGCGGATCTTTATGCCATATTTTCTGGGATGAAAGAAGTAGGAAATCATCTCTTCCTACTCCCAGTCACAACAGCTACAGCTGAGGGTTCTTTTTCATTACTGAATAGAATTTTGTGTTCAGAAAGAAGTGGCCTTCTGCCTGATCATGTGAATGAAGTAATGAGCATATCAACCCGGGAGAGCCAACGTGCCCGGTCAGCGAGGGGAGAGCGACACAGAACAGGACTCACTCCGGATTGGGGTTCACAGATGGAGCGAGGGATCTCTGCACCGCAGGCCCAGCGGGGCTCTGGGCAGGAAGGGGAGACACGTTGCCCGGGAACGAAAGGGTTAAAACTGCCGGGAGGTTTGTGTTACATTCACCCGGGTGCCGGGTCTCATGTCCCAGCCCGGAGCGGTGTGTGTGTCACTGCTGCCCCCGCGCGGCTGCCGGGAGAAGGGCGATTCCGCAGCCTGGGTTTTTGCAGGATCACAAACCGGTTTCGTGTCACTGTGTGTCTCGCACAGTAATAGCGGGCGGTGTCCTCGGGCTTCAGGCCGGTCATTTGCAGATACAGCTCACTCTTGGGATTATCCCGGGAGATGGTGAATCGGCCTTTCACTGAATCAAGGTATTGTATATCACCCCCAACGCTGTTGAGATAAGCGACCCATTCTAGTCCTTTGCCAGGAGCCTGTCGGACCCAGCTCATGTAATAGCTGCTGAAGTCGAACCCGGAGGCTTTGCAGGAGAGGCGGAGAGAGTCTCCGGGCTTTTTCACATCCCCTCCGGACTCCACCAGCTGCACCTGGGACCGGACACCTGAGAATAAAGACAGGCCATTAATATCGGTATAAAAACAGCGGTAACACAATATTCTTCTAATTCTGCCAGTTATTCAGAGGAGGAAAATACCTTCCAAAGCGGCTACAGCGAAAATTACAAGGAGCAAAAATCCCATTTTCCCGAGTGCTGGAGAGGAAAGTTCTCAGGGACTGGCTGGTCACTGCACAGACCCAGGGGCTGCGGATTGTGTCTCCGGGTGCAGCCTGGGCAGAGAGAGGCACAGATTTAAACAGGAAACTGTCTCTCTTATTTGCATGTCCCCGCTTTATAAGAGACACACACTCCTGCTGCCAGTGATCTGACTGATTCACCCTGGGGCTCCGGGTGCAGGCGTCAGACTGTCCCGTCCTGTGTGTCTCTGCAGCGCCGGGCACAGGGCGCTGGGGTCCTGCTGACACTTTCGGACCCCTGGGAGGAATGACCAGCTCCCTGCAGTGACTGTATTTCCTCACCTGGGAACTGAGGTCCTGGCTATTGTGAGGTGTTATTGGGGCTGGGGGTGACTCAGCTCTGGAGCCCCGTTCCAGGAGCACAAGGGCCATGCAACGTGCGGTGGGGGGGGGGGGTCAGTGTCTGGGGAGGGGTCTTGTCCTAGGGATCCACTGGGCTAAACAACCCACTGGAGAGGGAAGATTCCCCATGGCGCTGGGAGGGATTGGGGACGGAAGCCCCTTTCCCTTCCCGGCAGTGACCGGGCTTTGGGCCAGGTCTGGGGCCTGCCTGCGGGTGCAGGTGGGAGAAGCTGGGGGGGGAATGGGAGTCTGAGGGCAGAGTTAAGGTTTCGCAGTGGACCCTCCCTGGTATTAATGGGCCGAGAGCGGCGTGTCTGGGAGTGTTTCTTTAGGGGGCAGTCGAGGGAGGATCCGGCTACAGTGAAGGAAGATGATTCTGCGCGGCTGATATTTATATTCGTGTTTCTATTCCTGTTCCCAGTCACAGGCCACTTCCCATTTACACTCGGGGTGTAAACTCGGTGGGACTGAGAGAGGGTTTATGGTCTGTGTTTGTACCGTGCCGAGGACTATGGGAGCCTAGACTGTAATTGGGAACATAAGAAGGGCCAGACTGGGTCAGACCAAGGGTCCATCCAGCCCAGTGTCCTGTCTCCCGACAGTGGCCAGTGCCAGGTGCCCCAGAGGGAGTGAACAGAACAGGCGCTAGGACAGGGGTGGGCAAACTACAGCCCGTGGGCCAGATCCAGCCACCCAGTAGTGGATTTACCATGGAGCCACTGGCGTCATGGAGCCGGGCCCGCACTCCAGGGGGACCCGGACCAGGCCCTCTCTTCTGAGCCCCCCACTCTCCTGCGGGGGGCAGAAGCTTGGTGCTCCTGGCACTGAGGCTCCTGCTGCAGTAGGGCAGCCAAGCTCCCCCTCCGCTGCCTCCTCTCACAGCTTGCTGCGTTCCCGCCTTCCCCCTGCCGGCTGTCGATCAGCTGTTTGTTTGCGGGCGGGCGAGGGGGGAGCACAGCCGCAGCGCGCTCACCTGGGGAGAGGAGGCGGAGAAGAGGCGGGGCGGGGCCTTGGGGAGGGGGGTGGATCGAGCAGACCTACTCTGACTGCAGAGCTGCAGGCTCAGGCTGAAAAAGAAGGTGCTGCCCAGCTCCCGGGACTTTGCAGCTGGACACCCGCTTCTGGGTCCTCGTGCTGCTTGAACTCCCTTCTGTGTGCCGGGAGCCACCCTTCGTCTTGTACAACAGTGAGTGCCCGTGGTGGGACAGGGGGACAGAGGCAGCGGGGAAGGAAGGGGGTGGGATGGGGAGGAGATGGAGTGGTGGAGAAGGGGCATGGGATGGGGAAGAGAAGGGGATAGAGCAGGGATCGGCAACCTTCGGCACACAGACCGCCAGGGTGAGCCCCCTGCTGGGCCGGGCCACTTTGTTTACTTGCCACATCCACAGGTTCGGCAGATTGTGGCTCCAGGCCAATGGGGGCTGCAGGATGAGGGATGTGCTGGCCGCAGCTTCTCGCAGCCTCCATTGGCCTGGAGCAGCAAACCACAGCCAGTGGGAGCCGCAATCGGCCGGACCTGTGGACACGGCAAGTAAACAAACCAGCCTGGCCCTCCAGGGGGCTTACCCTGATGGGCCATGTGCCAAAGGTTACTGATCCCTGGGATAGGGGAAAGGAGGGTCCAGCATGTGGATCCCCTTGGCAGCAGCTGGGGCTCCCCTGTTAAGCAGGCCCATCAAACCCTCACCCTGACAAGCCTCACCTCCCCTGCATCTGTACCACCCTGATGAGCCCCCCAGATACCCACCCCACTGACCCCCAACCACGTACACCTAGACCCCCACCCAAATGAACCCTGTAGATAAATCTCTGTATTAAGCATCGTCACATAACTTTCATATGACTTTGTATCATGCCTCTTTGTATAACCCGGTATTAAGCTATTTTCATAGAACTTTGTATCAAGTCCCTTGATATAGGGACTTTGTATCTGAGAAAACGTTGTGCTAAGCCCTGGTGTAACGTTATAGCCCCCATGGATAGCTAAAGTAGAAGAAAAATGACTTTTTGCTGGGAGTAGAATAAGATTCCCCCTCCCCACACTCCCTTAATCAATTGCCCTGTTGAATGAATGAGGTGTGAATGAGCAAGGCGAGGAAGGCAGCACCTCCAGACAGCTGGTTGGAGAGGGGATGGAAGCCAGCCCCAGGGACAGTCAAACTTGTCAAGTGGGCTCACTAGACGAGCAGACATATTGATGGCCTCAGGCGGGGGAGGGGGGGTTGAGAATCAAGCATCTTCTTTTGGAATCACCTTCTTTGAACTGTATTGGGACAACACCCAGAAGGAAGCAGCACAAAGGACCAACGGACACAAATTTTGAATCTGGTGCAGATTTGCATGACAGGGAAGCTGCTATAAATGTGAGGTGTCTTGCAGAGGACCCTGGGTCTTGTCAACATGGGAGCATTGATCCAGATTGGCAGAAGCCTGGCTCCACCCCACCCCCCACCTAACTCACCTGGCTAGTGAAGTTAAGGGAAGCAACTAGTTGGTAACAACAACAAGACAGAGTGTTTGTGTGTGTGTATGTGATGCATGAGTGTAATATAGATCATATGCATAGGATACAGTGTTGATTGATACATGTATTACCAATGAATGTGACATTTGCCTTATTCCCCCTGAAAAGATCCTGTGCAGCACTTTAAGTACAACAACCCCACCTCCCCTGCCCTCAGATCCCTCCCCCTGTGAGCTCCACCCACTTTCACTTGGTCCCCCCTGCAGACTCCCATTGCCCCTGCACCTGGCACCTCCCTGTGCATCCAGATCCCCCACTGAGCTGCCCGCACCCAGACTGCCCCCCACAGAACCCTCTTACCCCCCCCCCCCCCAGAACCATCTTATCCCCATCTAGATACCCCCACACTAAGTCCCTCTGTGCTGGGACCCTGCTGCTGGGCTGAGCCTCCCTGCCCATATCTGGGGTGCCTGGCACAAAAGGAGCAGGGCCCCAGGGTGTTTCTGGGGCAGGCCTGGCCCTTGTGCTGGGTCAGGGTCAGGTTCAGCCTCACTGCCAAGTCCCTGTCCCGGGGGGCAGGGGAGGCTGCAGGGATCTCCCACCTTAGTGGCCTGAGCTTCCCGCTGCCATGGTGAAGCTTCCACATTTATTTATTGTAAATCAATAAATAAAACTGCAGAATTTTAAAATATTATGCACAGAAATCGATGCAGAATCCCCTCAGGAATATGGGGTGCTGCACAGCTGTGATGGTGGGACTGTGAAGGGGGTGCTGGACAGTAGGGGATCTGCGGGGGGGGCGGGGAGCTGGGCAGGGGTATGGTGTGCACGGTGCTGTGTAGTTGTGGTGGGATGTCAGCAGGAGAGGTCTCGAGGCAGGGGGTGCTGGGCATAGGGATCTGCGGGGGAGAGTCTCTGGGTGAGGGGGCACTGGCATAAGGGCCGGGCACTGGGCCCGGGGGCAGTGTAGAAGGGGCATGCTGGCAGCTCAGAGCTGGGTAGGCCAATGTGCATCTAGCAGTCTGGGGTTTGTAAACAGTGCCCTTGTGTTGGGCTGAGTGGGGCCACTCCCACTGCCCTGTGCCTCATTGTCCCCAACCAGCCCCTCACTCTGCGGCCCAACCCCCGTCACATGCCCTATTTCCGCAATGGGGGCCCACAAATATGCTTGGCACTGGGCCCACAAAAAGTAAATCCGGCCCTGCAGCCACCAACTGTTTTAATCCGGCCCATTAGCTCCCGCTGGGGAGCAGGGCCTGGGGCCTGCCCCACTCTGGTGCTCCAACTGGGGAGCAGTGTCGCGGGTTGGTTCCTATGTGTAGCAGGAAAGCTCCAGCCTTGATCCCCCTCCCACCCTCTGATCCCCTTGATCCCAGTCCAGAGCACCCTCCTCCACCCCAAACCCCTCATCCCCAGCCCCACCCCAGAGCCCACACCCCCAGGAGGTGGAAGGGGAGCCCTCGAGGTCAGGCAGGGCTGTGGGTAAAGGCAGTGGGAGTAAGGACTCAGACCCTTTCGCTTGCCCACTTCACCGGCGTAGTGTACAGGCCGGGAAAGTTCCCCACACTAGCGGGACCATCCCCCGCTTACATCTGTAATAGAACATCTGGGACTGAGTGAATCCCCACCACGCCCAGTGCAGGACACCCCGTTCCCGGTATTGCCGCCTCCTGTGGATCTAGATCTGACTGACCAGCCGGGTTCATTTCCCCCATTTCAAAGGGAGGAAATTACTGTCTCCTGTGAGCTCCCAGCGCGTGGCCTATCAGCATCGAACCAGCTGGGACATTCTCTGGTAACCGCCACGGGAGGTTTTTGTCTGAGCTCAGCCCGGCTTCCCCTCACCGTGCACAGTGTGTCTGGCGGTGTCCTCGGCTCTCAGGCCGGTCAGTTGCAGATACAGCAGGTTGTTGGAATTGTCCCTGGAGATGGTGAATCGGCCTTTGTCTGTGTCACTGTAGTATGTGCTGCTCCCACAGCCACTGCTGATATGAGTGACCCACTCTAGTCCCTCCCGGGGGCCTGATGGACCCAGTGCATCCAGTAGCTGGTGAATGTGAACCTGGAGGCTTTGCAGGAGAGGGGGAGAGAGTCTCTGGGCTTTTTCACATCCCCTCCAGACTCCTCCAACCCCTGGCACCCGGCACCTGGGAATAAAGACGCGTTAGGGGGAGTATCTCGGGCAATAGCACAGTAATCCCCCCTCTTCCCCAATACATGGAAGGGGAGAAAATACCTTCCAGAGCTGCTGCAATGAGAACAAGATGTCACCAAAGCCTCGTTGTCCCTGGTGTTGGCAGGAAAAGTTCTCAGGGGGCTGGCTGGGGACTGGGGGCTGTGGATTGTCTCCCCTGGTACAGCCTGGGCAGAAGAGGGACAGATTTAAACAGGAAACTCTGACAGTCATTTGCATACCCCCCCCCTCCTTTTAAGAGACACCTGGCATTTCCTAGGATGAACTCAGACTGGGGAGGTTGAGAGAGAAGGGCTAGGATCACCCTGCTGACAGCAGAGCTCCTGGCACAATCACGTGAGATTCCAAGCTGAATTTATGTAGGTCAAATTCACATCTTGTGTATCCTCTTCCCTGACTCCAAAATCAAGTTCTAACACTAATGATAAATTCGACCCCTAACTTGAACACTTAGTGTGACGCTATCTGATTAGAATATGACCATATGGATCGTTGTTGCAACTACTGTTATATATTTGCAGTAAATATTGTACAAAGGGTGTCGAGTGAGGTGTCTATGAAAAGGTTATGATTTGCTGATTATAATTATACACCCATATAGACAGTATCATTTTTGTATGTAAAGTTATAAGTATGAAAATATCCACCAGCTTTATGGGGATTGTCTGCCCCTTTCTTTGCAGTTCACCCTAATTAAGTGACGATAGCTATCCCCCACTAGGACACAGGTCACAGCCAGATATACCGTGTAAGATATCTGCAGACATGTTATCATTTGCCAGATATGATCATTTTGTTTATATGTCTCTATCACCTTTATACTATGAGTTATAGCTATGTATGTATGTCTGTATTTCAAACTTGTGCTGTGCTTCTAGGTGACACCCCAGACAGTTTGGCATCATCACTGCCTCGCCTGCTTGATGGCCCATTAAGGACCATCAGCTACACAACTGACCCACTGAGAGAAGGCAGATAGACCTTATGACTCAGCAAGGCAGGCAGGGACATGCCCATGGACAGAACTCTAAGGCCTCCTAGGCATGTGCTGGGCAGCTTCTGTTGTATATTGACCTGGGTGTGTGGCTGGTCCTGCCTCACCGGGGTGTACTGAGGATAGATGCGATAAAATGTATGAGGTGCTCAGATATGATAGTGACTGAGGGAGGGCGGACAGATGTGTATCTAAGACAAAAAAATCTGTTACTCTGGGTGTGCTGCAAAGATCACTGACATGAATGGAATGAGTGCGGCCTCCCTTGCCTTCATTTGGCCCTGGGCCCAGGGCCGGCTCTAGGCACCAGCAAAGCAAGCACTTGCTTGGGGCAGCCCATTTGCAGGGGTGGCATGGGAGCTGCGAACCAACAGGGGGCTCTCAGAGTTGTAGTTCCTTGGTTAGATCCCTGCCTATAGAGCCAGCCCTGGAGCAGGGAAAGAACTACATTTCCCAGCATTCCCTTGGCCACTACCAACTGGAAAGGAAGGAGGGGGACCTCATGTGGCAGCGTGCTGTGAGTGGAGAGTTGCACTGTGGATGTCAGGGAGACCATATTTTAACATTCAAAAAACAGGACACTCCAGGGGGAGGGAAGCTCCACCCTGCCACCATCCACTCCCTCCGACTGCCCCCCACAGAAACTCCAACCCATCCAACCCCCCCCGCCCCGCTCTCTGTCCCCTGATCACCCCCTCCCGGGACCCCTGCCCCTAACTGCCCCCCAGGACCCCACCCCCTATCTAAGCCTCCCTTCTCCTTGTCCCCAACTGCTCCCTCCTGAGACTCCCCTAACTTCCCCCCAGGACCCCCCCTACCTGTTCCCTGACAAACCCCTGGGACTCCCGTGCCTATCCAACCGCTGCCTGTCCCCTGACTGCCCCCCCAAACCCCTGACCCATCCAATCCCCCCACTCCCTGTCCCTTGACTGCCCTCCCCCAGAACCGCCTACCCCTTCTCCATCTCCCCAGCCCCCTTACCGTGCCACTCAGACCAGCGTGTCTGGCTCCATGCAGCGCCAGACATGCTGCTGTGTACATGCTGCCTTGCTCCCCCACGGAACCCACAGCCTCCCCCACCCCGACCTGTCTTCCAGATTTGAACACCTCAAAATTCGGGAGTGCTCAAGCTCAGTTTGGGCAGCTGTTACTTCATTTCTCCCAAATCAAATATACTGATCCACTGTAACTTGCTGTAGAAAAAACAGGATACAATTGAGCAAGAAATGCTTCCCAGTGGTTTTTAGGACTGGGATTGCTATTTTCAACAGCCAGTGCCTTGTTTGTTTGTTTGTTTGTTTGTTTGTTTGTTTGTTTGTTTGTTTAAAAGGAAGACAGTGATATTGCATTGGCAAATTCCCCAGAGAAAGAAAGAGTGGAACAAAAGAATAATAAAGGCACCTCAACTTTCCCTCATTTATGGAGGACAGTCGTATAACATGCATCCAGATCTCCTCCAGTCACACAAGCTGAAAATTGTTCCACTTTACAGTGACCCAGGGCTGCCGCGGAAGGAGGGTGCAGGTGGGGGGGGGAACCCAGGTCTGGGGCGGTAGGAGGTGTGTGGGGGGCACTGGTTGGAGGGAAAGGGGGAGCCCAGGGCTGGGGCAGCAAGGGGGTGCAGGGGGGAGCCAGGGTTGGGATGGGGGGCAGCCAAAAATTTTTTTTGCTTGGGGTGGCAAAATACCTAGAGCCAGCCCTGCCTGGGCCCTTCCCCGATGCAGCAACTGCTGGATATTCCTTCCCACGAGAAAACAGCTGGTCAGGTGACTTAATTAACTTGGGCAAAAATGTCCAGTATAAGGAAAACATCTCACATTATTTTAGAGCCTGACGCAAAACCCTTCCCAACGCCATGAAAACTCTCCCGTTGAGAGCAACGTGAGCTGTGTCAGGCCCTGTGTTCATAACCCTGAGGCAGCAAAGTTGTTACTTGTTTCTTGAAATGTCAGTTGTAAATGCCTTCACCAGAGGCAATGGACTCATCACTAGAAAAGAGCTAATTAGATGAAGAGGATGCTTCCCTCAGAGGATCAGGAGCTGTGACTGAAGCAGAGAACTCTCAGAGCTAGCAGATTAGTAGAAGAATCCTGGGCAGATTCATTGGTATGGGTAAAATACCAAATCTGATTGACTATAATGAATATTGACGAAGGATTTTGCCCAATATTAGTGAGGGCCTGAGCCTGTCAAAGACTCACTGTCATTTCCGCATGACCTGGGCGAGATGAAAACTAGTTCCTGTACAGTGGTTTTCTTCCAGACGTTTCTGAGCATTTTACAAAGGACATAAGCAGCATTATCCCCACTTTTTGCCCTAAGGGAAACTGAGGCACATGGAAATAACGTGATTTGTTCAAGATCACCAAAGAAATAAGTGGCAGACCAGGAAATAAATTCCCAGCCATGCTGAGTCTCTGTTTGGTGCTGAGCACTGTGGGAAAGCGATCTACGGACACCTGCCACGCACTGCGCAGTAACGGGTAGATAAAGGCAGCCAAGTGGGTTTCTAATGCTCTGTGTTAGTACTACTCAGGTCTGAAAACTTCTTCTTCTAGGAAAATTGGAGAAAGTATATTAAATTCTGTCTAGCAATGCTGGACTAGCAGGCAGAATGATTATTTAGCAGTATTATACCAGCACCTTAAAATTTGTGGAATTTGGTGGTCAGGATCCCCTCTGTTGTTCTGAAACTCGAAGCCCAAAAGCTGCCTTGGTGTGGGACTCAGCTCAGTCATGCAGTGAGTATTATCTCCCGGGTGAGAGGCAGTGTGCTCAGATGCCGGGCTCAGTTTCCTTTAGGGGTGGACGAACCTTTGCAGAGGCTGGTTTGTAAAATCTGAGTGGTGGGGCTGGAGGGTCCTTAAGGAAGACAGCAGCTCACTGGATCTGTGAGTGGCACCATGGGTTATATAAGGCCGGGGAAGATTTTTCCCATGTTACTGAATCATAGAGAAATACCTAAACACTGGCTAATATTTTCTCCCATCAGACGGGTTATTCACAATGTGATGTACTAGTCAGCATAAGGGTGTCACTGTCTGTTCCCTACATCTGCCTGGAATGATCACTGCCAGCCACAATAGCAAGCTCAGCTTCATTTCTCTCCTCGCACGCTGCTCTCTCTAGTTCTTTCCCTCGGTGTATGTTTTCTGGGGTGTGAGTGACGTTATTTAAGATGGAATTTTCAGGGGAGGGTTCTAGGAATTGATACATTAAGGGCAAAGATCACAAGGGGACATGGCTGTTGCAAGGCTATTTCACTTGCTATAAGTAATTAAAGGAACCGGGGAGACTGGCTGGATCCCCTGACGCTCACTCGGCGTATGGGGCTCTCCAGACCTTGTACTCCCCGGCACGTACTACAGGAGGTGAAGGCCGCTTTGCTGCCCGCTGCTCGGGCCTACCTCGACTGGGTCCTGCACAAGGGCACGCCCCGCCCACCCACCACCCCGGGCCCTCCGGACCTTTTCATCGGGCCCCTGCCCCGTGGACCCGACCGGCCATCCCGCCCCTTTTCTGCAAGCCGGCTGCACGATCTGCAGCCAGTCCGCTTCCAAACTGCAACGAGGAAACATCTCTACACGCTCGTGCTCCACACCCTTCCCTTCCTCACCCTTGTGTCCCATCCTGACACAAAGTGGTGGGACCTTCTGCCACCTCTCGAGGGTGAGGAGCCCCGGTGGGCCAGCCTCTACTCCACCTGAGGCCCACCAGGGATATCAGTTGGTGGCTCCTTCATGGGGCCATGAGCACAGGTGTGTACTTGGCGCGGTTTACCCCTGTCCCAGACACCTGCCCCTTCTGCGGCGCGAGAGAGACCCTGGCACACGTTTACTTAGAGTGCGCCAGGCTGCAGCCCCTATACCGGCTCCTCACCAATATACTGTTGCATTTCTGGCTGCACTTTTCCCCTCACCTCCTTCTCCATGCACTCCCTATCCGTGGCCCCACAAAGTCATGGGACCTCCTGGTCAACCTCCTCCTTGCCCTGGCTAAACTGGCCATCTACGCAACCAGGGAGAGGCGGTTGGCCAATGGAGACTCCTGTGACTGTGGGGCTTGTTTCCAATCCTCTGTCCGTTCACGTATCCGGGAGGAGTTCCTCTGGGCGGCGTCCGCTGGCTCCCTTGACGCCTTCGAGGAGCAGTGGGCGCTGTCCGGGGCTCTCTGCTCGGTGTCCCCGTCAGGCTCCCTCCTTTTGGCCCTCTGACTGCACTCCTGTCCCTGTTCTTTTCTTAGTTGCCCCTGAAATCAGTTGGGTTCTGAGGTCCTGTAGATCCTCCCCTTAGGCTGGGGGGGGGATCCTTTAGCAGTGGAGGGGCTTCTGCCCTCCCACTTCCCGGAACCCAATAGGTATAAGTAATTAAGGACTCATTAGAGCAGGGACTTGAGTCTCCTCCTGAGTCCCAGAGAGTGTCCTGACCCCCGGGCTGTGCAGTGACTCGCTTTCCTGCTCTCTCTGCCCAGCACATCTCCCCGCCAGGCGCCTAGGGGATTTCGGTGCCTACAGGGGTTCGGCTTTCAGGGTCTCGGTGGCATGTCCGATTTGGGCACATAAGGCGGCAGGTAGGTGCTGAATTCACCTTGTGGACCGAGCCCTGAACACACATCGAATGAAAGCCCCTGGCAGGTCGCTCTCCAGCGCCCGTAGGCTCCTTCCAGAATTCAAACCTGTCTGCCCGGGCTGCGGTTTTCTAGCGCTCCCGAGGGGTTAGAATAGGCATGAGGTGTCCGTATCTCTAGGGCAGCCTGGAGACCCTCCGCCTGGCTTTACTTTAACGGCCTCACTTTAATGTCGGAAAGGCGGGGAGGGGCGGAGTGAGGGGCACAGAGCGTGTCGGGCACAAGGGGAAGCTGCGGGCTGGTCTCTGCTAACAGGGCGGTGAGTCCGTGTCTGTGTCTGGGGGGGGGGGGGGGGGGGGGGGGGGGAGTCACAGGCAGGCAGCTGCGGGCCGGAGTTTTCTCGCTCACGGTCTCTGCGCTGCGAGCTGTAGAACTGCAGCGCCCCCCAGCGGAGAGTTTGTGCTTAGCCAGCGAGGGCAGGTTTCTGTCTGAGCTCAGCCCGGCTTCCCCGCACTGTGTGTCTCTCTCGCACAGTGATACCGGGCGGTGTCCTCGGGCTTCAGGCCGGTCATGTCCAAATGCACCAGGTTGTTGGAATCGTCCCTGGAGATGGTGAATCGGCCTTTCACTTTCACTGAGTCTGCGTAGTAAGAGCGGTTCCATACTTCCCAATAAGTGCTTGAAACCCACTCCAGCCCCTTCCCGGGAGCCTGCCGGACCCAGCTCATCCCGTAGCTGCTGATGGTGAAGCCGGAGGCTTTGCAGGAGAGGCGGAGAGAGTCTCCGGGCTTTTTCACATCCCCTCCGGACTCCACCAGCTGCACCTGGGACCGCACACCTGGGAATAGAGAGATAATGTAATTCGCATTAGTATTAAGAGTAACAATAGACTGTTCCCCTGCCCCGCCAATGGGTGCGAGGGGAGAAAATACCTTCCAAAGCCACTGCAAGGAACAGTACATGGAGCCAGAGCCTCATTGTCCCGGGCGCTGCAGGGGAAAGTTCTCAGGGACTGGCTGGTCACTGCACAGACCCAGGGGCTGCGGATTGTGTCTCCGGCTGCAGCCTGGGCAGAGACAGAGACAGTTTTAAACAGGAAACTGTCCCCCTGATTTGCATATCCCGCTCCTTATAACACACGCACAAACTCCTTCCCTGGCTGATCTCATTTCTCGCCCTCCGGTTCCAGGAGAAGGGGGAGATTTGTGTCAACGTGTGTAGCGCTGCGACACAAATCCTATCAAATCCAAGGGGATTTTTGTTAGCGGCTTGGATCGCATCAGGTCCCATGTGTTTCTCTGGAGTCCTGCACAATGGGAACCTGGTCCTGGAAAGGGGCTGGCAGAGCAGGAGGAGAGGAAGGAGGGGTGTGGGGGGGGATTGTAGCATAAAAGAGAGAAAGGAAGAAAGGAAGCTGCAGTCCCTGGTAATGACAGTCAAGGGCTTCTAGGCCACCTATCAATCACCATCGTCTTCATCCTCCTCCTCCTCCTCATCATCATCTTTGGAGCATTCTCAAACTTTACCGGCAAATAGTTTATATAATCGTTCTGGATAGTTCCTCATCTCTGGCAAGGGGACAGCAGCATCTCCCTGTCTCACAGCGGTATTGTGAAAGCAACTACATTAAACATTGTGAGGGGCTAATATATTACCTCAATTTGGGGCATACTAGCACCTGCGATAAAATCTCGGAGTCCTGAATCACTGCTATTCAGTTATGATATTATCGTCAATAATAATAAATAAATAATAATAATTTATTCTTATTGTTGTGATTGGGCCTGGGAGTCATCTTTTGGGCCCCACTAGGCGAAGCCCTGGGCCATCTCCGGACAAACAGATGTTCCTTCTCCCAAAGGTTTGTTTGTCAGATATAATTTAGGTTGCATCAGTCCCAGCACGCCGGGAATGTGGGGGTGCTGAACTCAGTGGGGTGGGATGCTGTAGATGGAGAAGGTACCTCCCCCGGTGTGTAAGTGGCAGGAGGACGGGTTGGGAAAGCGCCCCCCAAACATGCCTTCTTGTATGAGTGTGAACGTCTAAATTAGGTAAATTCCCGGGAACAGGGAAGTGGAGGTGACAGGCAGGGATTGGGAGATTCCCGTTTTCTCTCTTTTCTCCTCTGCAGATTTTGGTGCGTGATCCCCGGTTCCCCGCCAGCAGCGACCTGTTTCTGGAAGCGACAGGGCAGTTATTTGTCTGAGCTCAGCCCGGCTTCCCCTCACTGTGCTTCTCCCGCACAGTGATACCGGGCGGTGTCCTCGGGCTTCAGGCCGGTCAGTTGCAGATACAGCAGGTTGTTGGGGTTGTCCCTAGAGATGGCGAAGCCTCCCTTGCAGGGCGGTGCGTAGCTGATCGTAGTTGAAATTGGGTGTATTTCCACTATGCACTCCGGTCCCTTCCCGGGAGCCTGTCGGACCCAGTTCATATTGTAGCTACTGAAGTCGAACCCGGAGGCTTTGCAGGAGAGGCGGAGAGAGTCTCCGGGCTTTTTCACATCCCCTCCGGACTCCACCAGCTGGACCTGAGGTCGGACACCTGCAAACAAAGACACAATGAGATTCCTGCAGACCTGGCTCCCAGTGAGATTGATACAAAACCCGGAGGCTCCCCAGTGTCTTCAGGAAACAGTTGCAATCAGAAGGAAATGTAGCTGGAGTGGCATGTTCCTGAACTTGGGATTCTGCCTGGATAGGTTGTAGATCGTTGATGATGTGCTGGAGAGGTTTTAGCTGGGGGGCTGTACGTTATGGCCAGTGGTGTTCTGTTATTTTCTTTGTTGGGCCTGTCCAGTAGTTGGTGATTTCTGGGTACCCATCTCGCTCTGCAATCTGTCTCCTCAGTTCCCCAGGTGGGTATTATAGTTTTCAGATGTGTATGGATCCACAGCCTTGCTTTAGAAAAATCCTGCATGGAGAGCCTAAAAGGTCTCAGATGGAATAAAAATTGTTAAGGAGTTTGAACAGTCCTATTACCAAGTGGCTGAGCTTGGCCAGCCTGTTGGGGAAACAATGTTGTTGGAACAAGAATGTCACCATGTTGACTCTGTGAGTGAACAGTCCTTGTCAGAGGTTCAGAGCGAAGACTGGGTAGCTGAATCTGCAGATCAGGACAGCTGTGCAGTTAATCTCTTGAGAATAGAGGGGATGGCAGGCAAACTTTCATCTCTAAATACTTCGGATATGTCTTCTAGTCTCTTAGTGGACGTAACATCTGATTCCATGTGGAAACAGAGGTTGGTGATGGAAAGAAGAAATAACCTTGGGTCTAACGTGCTAGTGAAAATGGATAGTATCTCTGTAAGACAGAGTCCAGCCTTGGAACTGGTATTAGTTAAGAATCTGAAAACTGGTGAACAAACTAGTGTCTGTGTTGATGCAAATTACCTGACAGACAGGCGGGAGAAAGACTTGCCCATAGCCATTAGCAAAGAGGACACACCCAGCCAGACAATGGATTCTGTTACACAAAAGAGCTCAGATTTTGACCCCCCCCCCCCCCCAGAACAGGGAGGAAGGGAAAGGCTAAACCTTTCAAATAAAAGCCACTTGTTAACCCTAAAATGCCAAAACCCCAATGGAATTGAGCCAAAGGCATGGCATGACAAAAATGCTTGGAAATGTACACTTGTAATGGATGTAATGTTAATATCAAGGCTAATGTTAACTCTTGTGACTAATGTGTTGCTGATACCAAACACTTTAAAAATGTACAATGTGCCTAATCTTTTGGAAAAACCCTTGAACATGTTGGGAGTGATACATAGGAGCACAGTTTATGTTAAAAGACCTTGTGATACTGATATTTCACAGTTAATGTCTGTAACTAGTCTTGAAACTACTCAGGAGAAAATACATTGCAGACCTAATGTGCTGTATGAAAAGGGAAACTGAGGCACACTACCATATTGCTAACATGGCTAAATGCCAAGATTCCTACACTATGGGGAACATTAATATCTACATTGACTTGATGTTAATTGGGTTCCAAACATTTGTCAGAACTTGTATAAATAAATTAGCTAATTTCATTATCGTATGGCAACGTCAGATGAGACATACAAGAATTATGCTGCAAGAGCAGGTCCAATCCACTATTGGTCTAACCAAGTTTTACCTTGGGTTTGTAATGAAATTCAATCACCTTGTTACTTCCACAATGATCCTTACAAAGAAACATCCTGTTTTAGTAAAACATGATTTTGATAAACCATTTCTGTTATGCACTAAGAGCACGTCTACACTGGCAAAATTACAGCACCGGCAGTTACAGCACTGCTCAGAGAGCACCGAAGGAAAACTACTGTTTGTTCACACTGACAGCTGCCTGTGCAATAGCATGTTCACCCTTGTGGCACTTGCAGCGGTGTTTGGAGTGGTGCATTCTGGGCAGCTATTTCACAGAGCATCTCTTCCTCTTCTGCCACTAAGACTTGTGGGAAGGTGTGAGGGGGTCGCGGAGCATCCTGGGTCCAGCCCCAATGCCCTGTGATACATTGCTTCGCATCCCAGCAATCTCTGTGCTTCCGTCTGTGATTAGCAAACAATGGTTTGTGTACTGCATGCCCTGCCTCTTCTGGGCAGCAGGAATGGATCCCGAACTGCTGACCAGTACGCTGCTCACTCTCACTAACACATACATGTCATGAGTGGCAGTGGAGTTATTCCTTAACCTACAAAGGCAAGAGGAGTGTGACATTAATCTTGCCACGTGGCATTCACAGACATGCTGACCACAGTGGAATACTGCTTTTGGGCTTGGGAAAAAAGCACTGAGTGGTGGGATCACATCGTCATGCATGTCTGAGATGACGGGTAGCTGCTGCAGAACTTTCAGATGAGGAAAACCACATTCAAGGACTGTGTGATGAGCTCACTGTGGTGCAAGGACATGAGAATGAGAGCTGCTCTGTCACTGGAGAAGCATGTGGTGATTGCACGGTGGAAACTGGATACTCCAGACTGCTACCGATCAGTCGCTAACCAGTTTGGAGTGGGAAAGTCAGTCATTGGAGTCATGTTGATGGAAGTCTGCAGGGCCATTAATTGCATCCTGCTCCAAAAGACCGTGACTCTGGGCAATGTGCATGACCTCATGCCTGGCTTTGCAGAAATGGGCTTCCCTAACTGCAGATGGGCGATAGATGGCACACACATTCCAATTCTGGCACCAGACCACATAGCCACTGAGTACATTAATCAGAAGGGGTATTTCTCTATGGCTTTCCAGGCACATGTGGATCACCATGGGCATTTCACAGACATTAACGCAGGCTGGTCCGGAAAGGTGCATGATGCACACATCTTTCAGAACACTGGCCTGTTCAGGAAAGTGCAGGCAGGGACTTTCTGCCCAGACCAGAAGATCACTGTAGGGGAAGTTGAAATGCCCATTGTGATCCTGGAAGACCCCGCCTACTCCTTAATGCCGTGGCTTATGAAGCCATACACAAGGCAACTTGACAGCAGCAAGGAGTGGTGCGGTTCAACAACAGGCTGAGCAAGTGCAGAATGAGTGTTGAGTGTACATTTGGCTGTTTAAAAGCCCACGGGCGACCCCTGTATGGGAAGCTGGACCTTGCCAATGACAGTATCTCTATGCTTATAGCTCCATGCTGTACACTCCATAATATGTATGAAGGGAAGGGTGAAAGCTTCACTCAGGGCTGGACCACTGAGGCTCAGCACCCAGAGGCTGAGTTTGAACAGCCAGAGACCAGGGCTATTAGAGGGGTACAGCACAGGGCCATAAGGCTCAGGGATGCCTTGAGGCAGCAATTTGAAGCTGAAAGCCACTAGTATTCAGTGCATGCTCGGGATCGCAGTGCTTGTAATGCTAGGAGGTGACTGGTGCACAGGATGCAAGAAGGGGCCTTAACATAATTGTATGTTGCTTTGCAAGGCTCTTTTCCCTTTTACTTGATAGAATGAAGATTGCTTTCAAACCAGCACAATTATTTTATTAAAAGACAACAACCAAAGATAGAGTCATTGCTGCCCCCAGTAGTGGATGGGAGAAGCAGACTCTGCAGCCCCCCTCTATTTCTCTCATTGACCCCCATTTTTGTGTTATTATTAAAACCAGAAAATGAATGTTTTGGAGAGGTTAGTTATTTATTCATTTAACCCAGGATTTTTTTTCTCCTAGGAAAATGCTCCTTGTGCCAGAAAACCCACCATAGGTGGAAAATAATTCAACTAACCAGACAAAGAAGCAGAAAACAAAGGAAACACATAGAGAAACTTGGGGGGTTCTAGTGTGAAAAGCTGAGTGACCCCGGCCCTTCTGCTGGAATGTGTCACTGACAGGGTGACACTGAGCGGAATCCCAGCACGGTGAAGCGAAGAGGGTCCTAGAGGGAACCGGAATGAACCAGGTTGAGGCTCCATGGCCTGTGTTATGCAGGAGCTCAGACTAGTTTCTCATACTGCTCCGTTCTAGCCTTTATGTCTATGGATCTGTGACTCCCTGGCAGGTTGGGTGTGGGCTCAGAATTTGTCCCCTGACAAGGAAAAAAAGAGGCAGGGACCCAACTAAGAATGTTCTGCGCTTTGCGGGAACTTGTATAAATTCCTTCACGTTGTGTAAAAGCAAAGAGGAGGGATAATAACAACAATAAAAGGGTTTGTTGCTGCTCGGCCCTTTCCCAGAACTGATCTCATTGTCACTCACGGGCCTTGGGTGCCCCCAACACCAAACCGCTTCTCTGATCACTGCAGGGAGAGGTTCTTGTCTGAGCTCAGCCCGGCTTCCCCTCACTGTGTCACTCGCACAGTGATAGCGGGCGGTGTCCTCGGGCTTCAGGCCGGTCAATTGCAGATACAGCAGGTTGTTGGAGTTGTCCCTGGAGATGGTGAATCGGCCTTCAACAGCCGGGGAGTACCACTGATTAGATGCATCGGGTCTAATCTGAGCCACCCACTCCAGCCCCTTCCCGGGAGCCTGTCGGACCCAGCTCATGTAGGCGCCGCTGAAGGTGAACCCGGAGGCTTTGCAGGAGAGGCGGAGAGAGTCTCCGGGCTTTTTCACATCCCCTCCGGACTCCACCAGCGCCTGGGACCGGACACCTGGGAATAAAGACAGGCCATTAATATCGGTATAAAATCAGCGGTAACACAATATTCTTCTCACTCTGCCAGTTATTCAGAGGAGGAAAATACCTTCCAAAGCGGCTACAGCGAAAATTACAAGGAGCAAAAATCCCATTTTCCCGGATGCTGGAGGGGAAAGTTCTCAGGGACTGGCTGGTCACTGCACAGACCCAGGGGCTGCGGATTGTGTCTCCGGGTGCAGCCTGGGCAGAGGGAGGCACAGATTTAAACAGGAAACTGTCTCCCTCATTTGCATATTTCCCTTCTTATAAGAGACACACACTCCTGCTGCCAGTGATCTGAGTGACTCGCCCTAGGGCTCCGGGTGCAGGAGACAGACTGACCTGTCCTGTGTGTCTGTGCAGCGCCGGGCACAGGGCGCTGGGATTCTCCTGACACTTTCGAACCCCTGGCAGGAATGAACAGCTCCCCGCAGTGACTGTATTTCCTCAACCAGGAACTTAGGGGCTATTTATTGTAAAATGATATGGGGAGGGGAGGGGAGGAGAGACGAGACTCCGCCCTGGAGCCCCGTCCCATGGGCAGAGGAGCCGTGTAACGTCCGGTCAGTGGGGTCTGTATCTGGTGAGGCTTCAGGCAGCACTGAAGGGAGATTGTTATTCGCGATGGATATTTATATTCGTGTTCACACTCCTGTTCCCATTCTCATTCAGACTCTACTTCCCATTCATATGGAGATTCTGTGAAATAAAATTGACCACAAATCTGCCGTTGTGTTGGCTGTTGGGGTTGATTCCTGTTCCCCCACTTAAATGTGGCCATTTTAAGAGCCAAACACGATGTTAACCCGCTGTCGGTTTTGGTGATGGGCTTTGTCACTCTGGTCTAGCCTCTCACACAGTGATACCGGGCGGTGTGTTCCGCTCTCCTGCTGCTCCTTTGTAAATACAGAGGGCTGCTGGGACTGTCTCAGGAGACAACGAACCGCCCTTTCACTGAATCGGTGCAATGAGAACAATTTCGTGTTTCCTGCGCCCTGGAGACCCGCTGCAGACGCTTCCCAGGAGCCTGACGGACCCAGCGCTGAAGTGGAACCCGGAGACTTTAGAAGAGGCGAAGTCAAAGGGCGCCTGCAAGTTCCATGTACAAACGAGCCGTGTATGTAGGTGCAGAGCTGAAAAAAGAATGTTTTCCAACCCCCAAAGCCCCTCTTCAGTCTCCTCCCCAAGGCTGTGCTGTTTTCTCATTGCTCCCCCTGGTGGGGAATGGAGAAAAGGACTCTGCAGCCCCCCCTCTCGCTCACTGATCTCCCTTTTGTATTATCATTTAAAGCAGAAAATAAATATTTGGGGGGTTATTTATTCTTTTAATCCAAGATTATTTTGCTCCTAGGAAAATGTCCCTTGTACCAGAAACAGCGAGCTTTTGCTGAAAAATTATTCAACTAACCAGAAAAAGAAACAAACAAAAAAGAAAAACAAAACAAAACAAACAAACTTGGTGGGTTCTAGTGCCAAAAGCTGAGAGATCACTGCCCTTCTGCTTGATTGTATCTCTGACAGTGGGGGAAGAAAGCGGAATCCCAGCATGCTGAAGTAAAGAGGGTGCTAGGCTGAAACCCAATTAATCAGGTTGAGGATTTATGGCCTGTATTATGCAGATGATCAGACTAGAGAATCATACTAATCCTTTCCAGTCTTTAATTCTATGAATCTGTAACTGTCCTGGAGGTTGTGTTTATTTTTACTTTGGTGTCTGATAAGGGTCACATTCAAATATGACCGTAAGAACATAAGAATGGCCATATTGTCTCAGACCAAAGGTCCATCTAGCCCAGTGGCCTGTCTTCTCACAATGGCCAATGCCAGGTGCCCTAGAAGGAATGAACAGTATTCCAGATGTGGCCTTACCATGGATTTATATAAGGGCAATAATATATTCTCCGTCTTATTCGCTGTTCCTTTTTAACCCTAATATCCTGTTTGCTTTTTTGACTGCTGATGTGCACTACATAGACATCTTCAGAGAACTATCCACGATGACTCCAAGGTCTCTTTCCTGACTCGTTGTATCTAAATTAGCCTCCATCATATTGTATGTATAGTTGGAGTTACTTTTTCCATTGTGCATAACTTTACATTTATCCACATTAAATTTCATTTGCCAGATTTTTTTAGCACTTTGTTATTGTTTGTTTGAAACAATTGTTTGTTGGTTTTGTGAGATCTTTTTAAAGTTCTTCACAGTCTGCTTTGGTCTTGACTATCTTGAGCAGTTTAGTATCATCTGCAGACTTTGCCACGTCACTGTTTACCCCTTTCTCCAGATCATTTATGAATAAATTGAATGGGATTGGTCCTAGGACTGACCCTTGGAGGACACCACTAGTTAGTCCTTTCCATTCTGAAAATTTACCATTTACCATTTATTCCTATCCTTTGTTCCCTGTTTTTTAACCAGTTCTCAATCCATGATAGGATCTTCCCTCTTATCCCATGACAACATAAGAGACTTTGAGTGGCCCTGTCAAAGGCTTTCTGGAAATCTAAGTACACTATGTCCACTGGATCCCCCTTCTCCACATGTTTGTTGACACCTTCAAAGAACTCTAATAGATTAGAAAGACATGATTTCCCTTTACAGAAACCATGTTGAGTTTTGCCCAACAATTTATATTCTTCTATGTGTCTGATAATTTTCTTCTTTACTATTGTTTCAACTAATTTGCCTGATACTGACATTATACTTACCAGTCTGTAATTGCCAGGATCACTTCTAGAGCCCTTTTTAGGTTGGATATTAAGAAAAATTTCCTAACTATCAGGGCAGTTAAGCACTGGAATAAATTACCAAGAGTAGTTGTGGAATCTCCATCATTGGACATTTTTAAGAGCAGGTTAGACAGACACCTGTCAGGGATGTTCTAGATGGTGCTGCCATGAGTGCAGGGGACTGGACTTGATGAGCTCTCGAGGTCCCTTCCAGTTCTATGATTCTATGAAAATCTAAAATCAGCAGCGGATTGAAGGAGAGAAGTCACTTCAAAAAGGGACCAATGAGCCACATTCTCCAATAAAGAGCATGAGAGCACTGAATAAAGCTGTGTTATAAATCACAGCCATTGCAGTATCACACAGAGAAAAATCTCTCGCCCTTCAGTAGATGCATTGGGAAGAAAATACTTTCCAAAGCCGCAGCAACAAAAACTAAAAGGAGCCAAAGTCTCATTTTCCCTGGTGCTGGAGAGGAAAGTTCTCAGGTGATTTGGCTGGCAACTGCACAGACCCAGGAGCTGCCGATTGTGTCTCCAGGAGCAGCCTAGGCAGAGAGAAGCAGAGATTTAAACAGGAATCTGTCACCCCTATTTGCATGTCACCCTCCTTATGACACATAAAACATCCTCAATTAATGAGCCCAATTTACCTGCCTGGGGATTCAGAAAGTGGCCAGAAGAAGCAAGAGAGGAACATTCAGGGCTCAGGGCACTCAGGCTGGGTTCTCTGCTCTGTCACAGACTTCCTGTGTCACTGGGGAAGTAAACCTGTGGCTGGATTTTTCCAAGTACTGAGGCATCAATGTACATTTTCTGAAGCACCGAGGAGCCCAACTCCCATAGATGTACCTCAGTTCTCAGGCTGTGAAATGGGGATAATCAAACTTTCCTCCCTCTGCGGGGTGCATGGAGGATAGATGAGACAGAAAGTATGAGATGCTCAGATATGATGGTGACTGGGGGAGAGGGGGATATATGTGTATCTAAGAGAAAAAAGTCTATTTCTCTGGGTGTGATGTGAGGATCACTTAAATGAATGGAATGAGCTAGTCAATTATCTTATTTCACCTTGGTCCATTCCCCAATGCAGCAATTAATGGCTTTTCCTTCCCATGAGAAAACTGCTGGTTGGGTGACATGATGAACTTGAGCAAAAATGTCTGGTCTACGAAAAGAGAAGCGACTTTAATCCTTGTAGGGCCTGATGCGAAAGGCCTTTATAACTCAATGGAAGCCACCCCACTGAGTACAACATCATTTGTGTCATGCCCTGTGTTCATAAACCTGATGCTGGAAACTTTATGGCCATTGCTGAAAATATCAATGTAAATGTTTCACCAGTTGCCATGGAGTTCTTGCTAGACCGGAGCTAATTATGGTGCAGAGGATGCTTCCCTCATAGGGTCATCAATTGTGTTTGATGCAGAAAACTCTCAGAGCAATCAGATTAGTAGAAGAGCCCTGGGCAGATTCCTAGGTATGGATAAAATACCAAATCTGACTAATTATAGTGAGACTGTTGGCGGGATTGAGGAATGAAGGGTGTTGCCCAATATTAGTGAGGTCATGGACCTTCACCTGTCAAAAACTCAATGTCATTTCTGCATGATCAGGGCGAGATAATCCCAGTACAGATGAGGATGATGATAGTAGAACCTAGCTCCTGTATAGCCATAGATTTCAGAGTGCTTTACAAAGCAGATAAACGACGTTATCCTAATTTTTCACATGGGGAAACTGAGGCACATGGAAATGAATTGACTGGCCCAAGATCACCCAGGAAATAAGTGGCAGACCTGGAAGTAATTTTCAGCTCTCTTAAATCTCAATTTACCACTTACCACTATGGACACCTGCAATGCACAGTGCAGTAAAGGCAGTAGACCAGCTCTGTAAACGGGCTATTTTCCACTCCGTGTTAGGTCTGATTCCGTTGTCAGTTGCTGAGTGTAAATCTGGAATAAATCTGTTTAGTTCAGGGGAGTGACCCCAGATTTAGGCCAATGTAACTGAGAGCAGAATTTGGCTGAATCTTTTCAAATCCAGTCTCTTCTCCTTTGACACACTCAGAAATTGTCAGAAGGCTTTTTCAGGGTGTGTATTTGCATGTGTGTTTTTGTTTGTGTATCTTAGTGTAAGTGCTTGAAGGTGTGGATGTGTGTGTGGGGGGTGCTTGTATGATTGTATGTCTGTGATTGTGTCTGTAAGTGTGATGATGTGTCTCTGTGTTTGTGTGTGTGTGTTTGGAATAGAAACACAGCTGATAGGAGCTCTTAGCAGGGCAATGTCTGACGTACAGAGCAACTCCAGGGTGACTCTTTAAAACTCACTTAGAAATGTCCTTTACCCTCAACTATTTATAATCCAGGGACCGACACTTCTTCCCCGGCCCCTTTCTCTGCGATGCTCCCATGACCGAGTTCTGTGCAGTCTGCGGCGCGCTAGCGACCCATACCCCAATGTGGCCCTCGGGCCAAAAAGTTTGCCCACCCCTGCGCTAGGACCACAAGCAGCATCAAATCAATCACTGCTGAGCGTCATCGTCAAGATCATTTACTTAGTTAATTATTAATAAGCAATGAAGTGTAGACAGAAGCTTTCTCCTGGTTGTGTTTAAAAAACTTGTGTGACATGAACGCTACGTGTTTCTAAACCATCCCCAGGATGTAATATTGAGGGGTAGCAACAAAAACAACAACACAAATATTCCCATTCCCACTGACTTTCAGACAAGTAGCAGCATTCACGCTGAGACACAGATCTCCATTCCCATGACCACTCGTGTTCCCTTTCATATCCCCACCTTCATTCACACACACTGGAGAGAGAGAGAGAGAGAGAGAGAGAGAGAGAGAAAATGTTCTTAGGGAATGTCCCATAGACAGTTACATGGAATGATGCTCAGACAATGACGGTGGGTGGGTGGATGGCTCCATAATGCACCATGGTACTAGGCTCTCAGACTGGCTGGAGACCAGTTCATTGATGAGGCTAATAGAGGTGAGACAATGTACAGGGCAGGGAGTCGAATAAATCTATAAACAGACACAACCCAGCTCTCTGGCATTGACCAACAGGGATTTGGGGAACAGCCTTGTTCCCTTTTATAGCCGCCAGGGTTTGTGTTTTCACCTCTCCTGCTTTCTGTCCCCACACGGGAACTGAGAGGTGAACATGGGACTATTTGGGCTTCTGTTTGGCAGAAAATAATTCCTGTTAACCCATATCAGAGTCTGTGTAAGGGGACTGTTGTTGCTTTAAATTGTACGTGATGATCAGTGGTTCAGGGAAGCGTCCAGTGCAGAGAGTGGGGACATGTTAGCCCCTGCCCTAAGTGACCATGACAAGGTTGGGGGTCGAGCCCCCCCCCAGGAATCCTGGGCCCAACCTTGTCGGGGTTACGAGGTCTCTGCCCCACAGGAGGTGGAAGGGGAGCCCTCGAGGTCAGGCAGGGCTGTGGGTAAAGGCAGTGGGAGCGAGGACTCAGACCGTTTTGCTTGCCCACTTCACCGGCACAGTGTACAGGCCAGGAAAGTTCCCCACACTAGTGGGACCATCCCCCGCTTACATCTGTAATAGAACATCTGGGACCGACTGAATCCCCACCACGCCCAGTGCGGGACACCCCGTTCCCGGTATCTCCACCTCCTGTGGATCTAGATCTCACTGACCAGCTGGGTTCAGTTCCCCCATTTCAAAGGGAGGAAATTACTGTCTCCTGTGAGCTCCCAGCGCGGCCTGTCAGCAGCAAACCAGCTGGGACTTTCTCTGGTAACCGCCACGGGAGGTTTTTGTCTGAGCTCAGCCCGGCTTCCCCTCACTGTGCAGGGTGTGTGTCTGGCACAGTAATACCGGGCGGTGTCCTTGGCTCTCAGGCCGGTCAGTTGCAGATACAGCAGGTTGTTGGAATTGTCCCTGGAGATGGTGAATCGGCCTTTGTCTGTCGCTGTAGTATGTGCTGCTCCCACATTTGGAAAGGGGCTGGGGGGGTGGATGAGGAGGCTCCAGGGGAGCAGTTAGCAGGGCCGGTTCTAGGCACCAGAAAACCAAGCACGTGCTTGGGGCGGCCCATTTTCAGGGGCAGCATTCTGGCCAACTTTTTTCTTTTTTCTTTTTTTTTTCTGCTTTGGGCTGCAAAAGCCTAGAGCCGGCCCTGGCAGCAGCAGCACGTTGTGCGCCGGGGGTGCCCTGGGGCTGCTGCGGTTCGCACCGAGGGGGAGCAGTGCCCGCACCTTGTGGCTGGGCCAGGCAGGCTCCAAGCGGGGGACACTTGGGCTGGGGGCCACCCCACGTTGCACACGGAGCCGCCTGCAGGTGCCACAGGGTGGCCACCCCCAAGCTGCCCAGGGACTGCGGCAGGGTGGCCAGAAGCAGCAGCAGCAGCAGTGCCATGGGGGGGACACTGCTGTGCAGGGCCCATGTCCCGCTCTCCGGGATTCCGCTCCCTCTGGGGCAGCCAAAAATCTTTTTGTTTGGGGCAGCAAAAAACCAAGAGCCGGCCCTGCCCATGGGTAGGGCATGTTCAAGGATGTTTCGTGCCCTAGAGGAAACTTCCACCTTGCGCCCCCCTCCCCGAGCCCTGTGGCAGCTCTCCGCCCTCCCCAGGCACCCCCCCCACGGCAGCTCCCCCTGGCCTGGGGAGCCGTGCGGCAGCTCCCCGCCCCAGCTCACCTCTGCTCTGCCTCCTCCCCCGATTATGCTGTCACCGCTCCACTTCTCCCCCTCCCAGGATTGTGGCGCCAATCAGCTGTTTGGTGCCGCAAGACTGGGAGGGAGAGAAGCAGAGTGGGGTGGGATGCTCAGGAGAGGAGGTGGAGCAGAGGTGAGCTGGGGCGGGGAGCGGTTCCCCTGCGTGCCGCCCCCCCTTACTTGCTGCAGGAGGCCCTCCCCTCGCCCCCCTGCCCCAGGTCCCTCCGCTGAAATGTCGACAACAACCAGGGCAGCCGAAGATCTGGCCGCCATGGTCGCTGCCACCGAAGGACCTGAAATGCCTCCCCCCAAATGCCAGCGCCTTAGGCGACTGCCTAGGTTGCCTAATGGGTTGCACCAGCCCTGCCTGTGGATCAAGATGTCCTGATGTGATTTCCCAATTTTGGAGTCTGGAGACACAGAGAGCCTGGTCCCCAGGCATGACACCCACCCACAGCGCCAGCTGAGGCCAATGAGAGATACAGGCCCTGAGCATCTTCTGGTGATTAGGGTCAAGGTGTGTCGGGATAAGTGCCCAAAATATGAGGTAGCCCAAACCATCACTCCTGGCTCGGTGAGTCTCTGGGTGCACTTTTCAGTGCGCAGCACAAGGAAGCAGAGTGTTTAAAATCCCTTGGTGGAAGGGGCTGGGAGAGGGTGGGATGTAGGGGAAAAAGGGGGTTGGCTCCTGAGACCCCACTGTGGGCAATGCCCCGTCTGTCTCATCCCCTAGAGCACAGACTGTGTGTTCCAGTCAGCTGGCACTTTAGAAATTCATTTCCCTTTTTTGTGCCAGTCCCGGATCTGCTCTGTGTCACTGTGTCTCTGGTGCAGTAACAGGTGCCAGTGTCTGCAGCTGTCAGCGAGCGGAGCTGGAGATAAACTTCGTCCTTCCAAGTATCCCTGGTGATGGTGACACGAGGTGTGAGAGCCGAGTTATACTCTGTGGTTCCCCCGTTAACTGTATGTCGGCTAAATCCCATCCATTCCAGCCCTTTCCCGGGGGGCAGGCGCAGGGGGGGCTCTAGCTTCTTTGCCACCCCAAGCATGGCAGTGCACCTGGGGGAGGTCGCCGGTCCCGCGGCTTCGGCATCCCCGACGCTGAATTGCCACCGAAGCCAAAGGACTGGTGGACCTCCCGCAGGCAGGCCCCCGAAGTCTGCCTGACTGCCGCCCTCACAGGGACCGTCAGGGCACCCCTAGCAGCTTGCTGCCCCAGGCACGCGCTTGGAGTGCTGCTGCCTGGAGCCATTGCTGGTTGCACACATACAGAACTGGAAATGACTGCCTAGGAAGGAGCACTGCAGAAAGGAATCTGGGGGTCATAGGGGATCACAAGCTTGATATGAGTCAACAATGTAACACTATTTAGAAAAGTGAACATCATTCTGGGTTGTATTAGCAGGAGTGTTGTAAGCAACCCACTTAATTCTCCTGCTCTCCTCCACACTGATTACGCCTCAACTTAAATATTGTGTCCAGTTCTGGGTGCCACATTTCAGGAAAGAGGTGGACAAATTAGAAAAAGTCCAGAGAAGAGCAACAAAAATAATTAAAAGTCTAGAAAACATGACCTATGAGGGAAGATTGAAAACTCTGAGTTTTGTTTAGTCCGGAGAAGAGAAGACTGAGGGGGACGTGATAACAGTTTGAAAGTACATAAAAGGAGAAGTACAAGGAGGAAAGTGACAAATTTTTTCTCTTTAACCTCTAAGGATAGGACAAGAAGCAATGGACTTAAATTGCATCAAGTGAGGTTTGACATTAGAAAAAACTTCCTAACTATCAGGGTGGTTAAGCACTGGAATAAATTTCCCAGAGAGGTTGTGGAATCTCCCTCACTGAAGATTTTTAAGAGCAGGTTAGACAAACACCTGTCACGTATGGTGTCTAGATAACACTAAATCCTGCCATGAGTGCAGGGGACGGGACTAGATGACTTCTCCAGGTCCCTTCCAATCCCAGGGTTCTATGATTCTACAGATGGATATTGAGCTCGGAAACCTGAGCACGGATTTGTTTTTCACTCTGGTTGTAGATCCAGTTCCTGTGCCCAGGGCTGGATTGTTTGGGGAAGTGCTGCCCCCACGCGGCGCACGGGAGAAGGGCGGTTCTGCGCCTCGGGTTTTTGTATGAGCCCTGTCGAGATTCCCCCCACTGTGTCTCTCGCACAGTAATAGCGGGCGGTGTCCTCGGGTTTCAGGCCGGTCAGTTGCAGATACAGCAGGTTGCTGGGATTGTCCCTGGAGATGGTGAATCGCCCTTTGACTGCATCAGCGTAGTATGTGCTACTCCCACTGCCACTGCTGATACGGGCGACCCACTCCAGCCCCTTCCCGGGGGCCTGGCGGACCCAGTCCATCCAGTAGCTTCTGAAGGTGAACCCGGAGGCTTTGCAGGAGAGGCGGAGAGAGTCTCCGGGCTTTTTCACATCCCCTCCGGACTCCACCAGCTGCACCTGGGACCGGACACCTGGGAATAACAATTAATTATGGGGAACATGAGTACCTCGGGCAATAGCACAATAATCCCCCACCTCCCCAATACATCCAGCCCATGGAAAGGGAGAATGTACCTTCCAGACATGCTGCAGTGAGAACGAGATACAACCAAAGCCTCATTGTCCCGGGTGCTGGAGCGGGAAGTTCTCAGGGGACTGGTTGGTCACTGCACAGACCCAGAGGCTGCGGATTGTGTCTCCGGGTGCAGCCTGGGCAGAGAGAGGGGCAGATTTAAACAGGAAACTCTCACCCTCATTTGCATATCCCCCTCCTTATAAGAGACACGCAGCATCTCCTAGCGCGAATTCAGTTTCTTTGTGTGCGGTTGAGGGAAGAGGCGGCACTTTGTCTCTGTGGTACCGCCCTTGTCTCAGTCGGAGACTCCTACTTGACCAGAAGGAGACTAACTGGCATCTTCTTTATCCCTCCACTAGCTCCCACACCTAACCGTGACCTTGAGCACGGGCGACTCCAGGCACCAGTGCTCCAAGCGCCTGCCTGGGGTGCAAGCTGGGGGTGTGCTTTGTGGGTTGCTGCTAGGGTGGCAGATAGGGTGCCTTCGGGGGCTTGACTGCGGAGAGTCTGCTGGTCCTGTGGCTTCAGCGGACTTCCCACAGTTTACTGAAGCCACGGAATCAGCAGATCCTCCGTGCTTGGGGTGACAAAATGTCTAGAGCTGATCCTGAGGATAAACTCCAATTTCATATATGTCTTAACCGGAAAACTACATGAATACCTTACTTAGAACACCAAATCCTGACTTTACCTAGGATGCAATTCTAACCCCAAATGTACATTCTAATCTGATTTTTCTCCATGCTAAGATGGAGGTTTATTCCTGTTTTTGTAACTTTGAAGCTGAGCCTAGAGAGGAATCATCTGTGTTTTAAATCTATTTATTACCCTGTAAAGTTACCTTCCATCCTGATTTTTGCAGGTGTGATTCTTTTACTTTTTTTTTTTAAATAAAATTCTCCTTTTAAGAACCTGACTGATTTTCAGTGTCCTAAAAACCAAGAGGTTTGATCTGTGCTCACATTGTAACCAATTGGTTGGTAGATTATTCTCAAGCCTCCCCAGGAAAGGGGGTGAAGGGGCTTGGGAGAATATTTTGGGGAAATAGGGACTCCAAGTGGTCCATTTCCTGAATTTTTTTGGCTAAACCACTTGGTGGTGGCAGCAATAGCATTCAAGGACAAGGAAAGGATTTGTGCCTTGGGGAAGTTTTTAACCTAAACTGGTAGAAATAAGCTTAGGGGGTCTTTCATGCAGGTCCCCACATCTGTACCCCAGAATGGGGAGGGAACCCTGACAGAGCCACATTAACCACATTGTCCAATAAAGTTGTGAGGTAACAAAATAAAGCTCTGTTATCAATCACAGCCATTGCAGTGTCACTCATAGACCAATCCGTCACCCTTCAATAGATTTACTGGGGAGAAAATACCTTCCAAAGCCACAGCAATGAAAACTAGGAGACAAGGCTAATTTTTCCTGCTGTTCGAGGCAGGGGTGGCTCTAGGAATTGCGCCGCCCCAAGCAGGGCAGCACGCCGCTGGGGGCGCTCTGGCGGTCACCGGTGGACCTCCTGCTGACGTGCCTGCGGAGGGTCCGCTGGTCCCACGGCTCCAGTGGACCTCCCGCAGGCATGCCTGCGGAGGCTCCACCGAAGCCGCAGGACCAGCAGACTCTCCACAGGCATGCCTGCGGAAGGTCCACTGGAGCCACCTGCCGCCCTCCCGGCGACAGGCAGAGCGCCCCCCACGGCACGCCGCCCCAAGCATGCACTTGGCGCGCTGGAGCCGGCCCTGGTTCGAGGGGAAATTTCTCAGGGAATTGGCAGGGGGCTGCAGATTGTCTCCCCTGGTGCAGCCTGGGCAGAGAGATAGACAGATTTAAACAGGAGACTCTCACTTTTGTTTGCATATCACCCTGTTTATAAGACACACAACTTCTGTTGTGGAACAAGCTCCATTTTTTTTTAATCTGGGACCAAGAAGGAGCTGGATTTTCCCTCTGTGGTACAACCTCCTGCCCTGTCAGTATCAGAGCACGATTGGCTTTGCACTTCCTACGTCATTCTGAGGAGGTCAAATTCTCATCTCTTTTATCCGAACCCGAACCCTAACCCTAAATTTAAGGATGAACTCTAACCCCAAATTTAATATTTACCTTAATCCTAAAAGGAAATGTAAAACCTAACCTTACCCTAAATCCTTACAGTAGCGCTAAAAGTACCTCTAACTTCAGGGGTAAACTCTAACCCCATCTTTTGACTTTTACCCTTCATTTAATTTTAATTTTATACCTTGAACCTAATGGTACATTCTGAACTTTCCCTAACCACCATAGAGGTAATTTCTAACCCTATGATTTAAAACTCACCCAAACTGAATTGTTCACCTAAATCCTAAAACCTTACTCCAGCTGTAATTCTGAGAGTAAACTATAACTCTAAACGTCAAAGCTAAAACACAATGTGTAAACTTAACCCTAACCTCAAACACTTATCTTTAACTCTCCCCTTTAACCCAAATTTATGCCCTATCTCTACATCCTGTCCGACTAATGCTAATTATTACTCTAAACCACTATTTTAACCCAAAAACGTAGCCCCAGTCCTTAACTCTAAACTTTATCCTTCCCTAAGATAAACTCTAAGCCAGGGATCAGCAACCTTCGGCATGCCACTCGCCCAGGATAAGCACCCTGGCTGGCCAGGCCGGTTGGTTTACCTGCCGCATACACAGATTCGGCCAATTGCGGCTCCCACTGGCCTGGGTTCGCTGCTCCAGGCCAATGGGAGCTGCGAGAAGTGGGGGCCAGCACGTCCCTCATCCTGCACCACTTCTCTCAGCCCCCATTGGCCTGGAGCGGTGAACCATGGCCTGTGGGAGCTGCGATCGGCCAAACCTGCGGACACCGCAGGTAAACAAAACGGCCAGGCCCACCAGGATGCTTACCCTGGCGAACCACATGCCAAAGGTTGCTGATCCCTGCTCTGTGCCCTAAATAGTAAATCTAGCTGTAGATGGATAGAATTTAATTCTAAGGTTATTAGCGGTGAGTTACTCTATAGGGCAGAACAAAGAGAGTCAGCTAATATTTTACAGCCTTCCAAGCAATAATGCCAATAGTCGATTGCAGTGGATAACCTTGTATTTGGGAGACGATCTGGTTGGCCGTCAGGTGGGATTTGAAAGTGTTTCTCATGATTCCACAGTTTAGACTGGCATCAGTAGACAGATACTGGGCTAGATGGACCTTTGCTCTGACCCGGTATGGCCATTCTTATGTTCTTATGTTTATGGAAAGCTAGAAGGAGCTCAGGTGCTGGGAACAGAGACCGGGGCTGGAGCAGACAAACGTCTGCTGGGTCTAGTTCTCTTTAAGAGCTTGCCATCCCTACTAATGGGACTGACCCCACGGCTCCCGTGGAACAATATGTGGGGTAAGGGTTACTCAGGCTAGGAAGGGTTTGCAGGGCCACTCTCAAAATCCCAATGGAGCTGAAATCAAGAACCTTTCTGAGCGCAGACCTCACTGTTTCCAATCAGGTTTGCCTCTCTGGGCTCCAATCCATGTAGGGTTTAAACGGAAATCGGTACCGTTTCCAAGCTAACCGGTTTGCAATAAACTCAGGAGCCCTCAGTCCTGAATTTCAGGGGTGTGCGAGGGGTCAGCACATCTGGGAAGAGGAGAGCCCAGAGGGGCTAGCACAGATGTGTCAGCCAATGCAGGGTCCCTTCACTGGGATGTCTTGTAACCACGATGGTTTGTAATGTCAGAACGCAGTCAGGCACCTGAGGGGAGAGATCAAACAGCTGGTTTATGGATCTCCAGAGTGAAGTTCGACGGACAGTTAGCAGGACTAGCTCTAGGCACCAGCAAACCAAGCAGGTGCTTGGGGTGGCACAATTCCAGGGGCAGCATTCTGGGAGATTTTTTGTTTTGTTTTGTTTTTTTGCTCAGGGCAGCAAAAAACCTAGAGCCGGCCCTGGTGCTATGTAATGTGAATCACTTGATTCAGTGTGAAATAATCTTCTCTTTGTTCTCTAAAATGTATCTTTTTAAATAATACTCTCCCTTTTTTCCCTCCTGCAGCTGCAAATGTTTCTATGCTCTCCCTATCATCTCAGTCCCAGAGGCTAGCGGAGATTAGAAGGTGAAAAAACCGCACTCAGGACAGACATGTTCTCAGAGCTCATGCAGTCCTTCTGCACTGAAAGAGTTCAGCAGAATGCATGGAGGCAAACAATGGCAGAGTCTAGGAAAGCGTTAAATGAACATGATGAGAGGAGGGAGGAGCACAATGAGATGAGGCAGGATGCAATGCTGAGGCCTAAATGGGGGAGCAACAACTGATCATGCTCAGGCCATCTGGTGGAGCTGCTGGAAAGGCAGCAGGAGCACAGACCCGCCACTGCAGGCCCCTGTTTTAACCACCTGCCCTTCTCCCCCAAGTTTCCCATGAGCCGCCTCACCCAGTATGCCCAAGAATGTGGGGAGAGGCTTACGGGGCATCCCAGCCACTCCACCCCAGAGGATTGCCCAAGCAACAGAAAGCTGGCACTCAATACGTTTTGAACTGTAAGTGGTGACCTTGTCCTTCGCTCGTCCTCCCCTCAGATCACCCCCCCCCCCCGCCGGCCTGGTGCTTCCGGTCCCTCGACCCACCCACCTAAACCCGGCTACCCTGGTGAGTTTTCCCCGCACTATTTGTGTGTTTGAATTTAATAAAGAATGCCATGATTTTGAAAACAATAATGACTTTATTGCCTCTGACAAATGGTAATCTAGAGGGGGAGGGGAGGGGTGGAATGCGGGGTTGGCTTACAGGGAAGTAGGATGGTGAGACACCAAGGGGGGCGGGTTTTCATGAAGAATGGAAGAACAAAAGTATAAGACTATCAACACCAATAGCCTTGGGGCTGTCATGACACTGGTTTTCAAAGCTTTTTCTCTGATCGTGGCCTAGGGCACTCAGCTGTGCTCTTACTAATCAATCCTGGTTTCTGGCTGTGCATTAATTCGGCTGCCAATGCTGATTTGCCACAAACCTCCCATCCCAATCAGAAAAATGTCTCCCCCTTACTCTCACAGATATATGTGGAGCACAGAGTAGGCTAGCAATAACTATGGGAATATTGGTTGTCACTGAGGTCTTTTATCACTAGTCAGTAACCTGAAGCAAATGAGCCTTTTAAATTTCGAAATATAAATGCAACATTCTACTCTACCATACCCATTCTGCAATGTGCTCAAGACCTGTTTGTTGAACTGCTTCCGTACTATCTGTCCAGCCGGTGCCTTTTGGTTTTTTTGGGGGGGGGGAAAATAAAAAATAAAAGGGGCTAGGCTGGGTCCGCCCAGGATAAACTATAAGGCAATTTGCAACCATTCCCCAATGGTAATTTTCTGGTCTGGGATAGTAAGCTTCCTCCTTCCTGTCAAGCTGTTCAAACAGACCAGTAGTTCCTGAATAGAAAGAAAATGTGAGCATCATGGTACCTTTTCCCCGGCCATCCCACGTTGGTTGTCAGTTGAAACTACATCTCATTGTGATCCACCACGTGCGTTGCAGCACCATTGAAAAGTACCCCTTGCTGGTTTTTAATTGTACTGGGTAGCCCTGGGAGGGCTCCAAGTGGCCAAGATAGGGATATGGGTTCCATCTACCGCTCCACCACAGTTTAAGGGAAATCCCATTGCAGCAAAGCCATCCACTATGACCTGCACATTTCCCCAGAGTGGACTATGCCCTTGATAGGCTAGCGTGCTCAGTGATTGGCTTTGGTTACTTAGGATCACAAGCAGCCCCAACAGTAGATTTGCCCATACATCCAAATTGATTACCGACGGTTGACACGGTAGCTGTCTGGCATTGAAAAGCTTCGGAGGGCTATCCGCCACTTGCTTCTCCACTGTGGAGGGCTGCTCTCATATTGGTATTCTTGCAGAGCTTCAGATCAGGGTGTAAAGCAACAGTCGACAAAGTTCCATGAAAGTGCACTTTGAATGCATGGGAGAAAGGTTTTGCAGCCACTGGGAATCATTCCCAGACGGCGCAACACTATGACGGTCCAAACCCAGTCTGTGGCTTGTTTCCCAGATCCGGCATTCCAAGGCAGGAAGCCTGCCCCATTACCCACCATGATGTCCAAATTGCTAGGGGCCTGTGTTTGAAAGAAGTCTGTGTCCATGTTCTCATCCCTATGCGTTGGATCCAGCGCGTGTTTGTTGCCTCACTTGCCTGCTTTTTTCCAGGTTTCTGCATCGTTACTGCAGGGAGTAATGGCTATGAGGTGTTTTAAAATGCTCACAACAACAGCCGCGCGTGATTTCTTGAGTGGGCTTCCATGCTTAGCCATGAGAGTATGGCGTCTGGCAGGAGAGCAGAGTTTGCAGCAGAAGCGATGGATGGACGATGGGATGCCACAAGAATAAGATAATTTATACAGAACAAGGAGAGGACCTGCAAGGTGGATTCATGGCACCAGGAGAGCAGAGATGCAGTGGAAGCCGGTGGAAGACAAACAGGTCAGCAACCCACACACATTTCCCGAGGAAGACACCACATGTATCCGGTGAGCCCGATGACCGAGACCAAACATGGAGAAATTCCCGCATATCGAAGAGAAACAGCAGGAGAGGCAGAGTTGCAGCGGAAGCGGTGGAGGATGATGGTTAGCAATCCTACTGCACCGTCTGCTGAGAGCAGCACCACAGATACCAGAGGGCCGCTCTACGGTTTTGGCCGCCCCAAGCAGTCATGCCTCGGGAGGCGCCCCCGAGCCGCCGGGAGCAGCGGACCTCTCCCGTGGGCATGACTGCAGAGGGTCCCTCTGGTCCCGCGTGGGCTCGGCTCGGACCTCCCGCAGCTGCGGAACGCTCGCGGGTCCGGCGGCTCCGCTTGAGGCTGCCGCAGGCATGGCCTGCGGGATGGTCCAGCCGAGCCGCGGGACCAGCGAACCATCCGCAGTCATGCCTGGGGGAGGTCCACTGAAGCCGCCGGCCGAGCGCGCCCCTCCGCAGTCATGCCTGCGGCAGGTCCGCTGCTCCCGGGGCTCCGGTGGACCTCCCGCAGGCATGACTGCGGCAGGTCCGCCGGCCCAGCCTGCTGCCCCCCCGGCCGCAAAGGACGCCCCCTAGATTTTGCCGCCCTAGGCACCAGCTTGTTTTGCTGGTGCCTAGAGCCGCCCCTGACAGACACAACAGCAGTGGTGTCAGTGAGCTGAGCTGAGCAGGCTGCACGCTTGCTGTGGTATGGCGCTTGCGTGGAAAAAAGGTGGGAAACAATTGTCTGCCGTTGCTTTCAAGGAGGGAAGGGTGACTGACGACATGTACCCAAAGCCACACACAACAATGTTTTTGCCCCATCAGGCAATGGGAGCTTAACCCAGAATTCCAATGGGGAGCGGAGACTGCGGGAACTGTGGTATAGGTACCCACAGTGCACCACTCTGAAAGTCAATACTAGCCATGGTACTGTGGACGCTCTCCCCAACTTAATGTGTTTAGTGGGGACACACACAATCAACTGTATAAAATCGCTTCCTAAAAATTGACTTCTATAAATTCGACCTAATTTCACAGTGTAAATGAAGATGTGACTCTCTGTGCCTGCGGGCATCAGGGGTTTGTGAAAACCGATCTCCATTTCTAAGTCTGCATTTGCACCATAGCCATAGGCTGGACCCTGAGACAAGGTAACCTGGAATAGTTAGGCTTCGGGTAGGATTTTGGCCCCTAACTTTGTTGTAGGAGCAACAGTGATCTTTATGCTCTGTATTACTATGCTATGTATAACCTGTATGCTCAAAAGGTCTGTTATACTCCCCTTTTGTCTCCTCTCCCTCTCTGAATACCTGTGAAGTGGCTTTTCCCCTCCCCCTCTCCCCTGGAACGCTTGTGGGATGAACTGGCTGGTTGAACAGATGGAAGATCAGAAGAGCTTCCAGTTGGACAAGGTGTCTGGGACTCTAATTAGGCAGCACTCACACATCCAATGCATGGACACTGCATGGACACTGCTCGAGGTGGACTGTGACCAACCAGATGCGGCCAAGTCATCTCTAGTCGCAGGCCATGGGGAGCAGGTCCTTAAAACGGGAAGGGGCCTTGTGCTCAGCAGTGCACTCACAAGCTTGTACCTCTGTGAAGATCCTTCTCCCGGATCGCCTGGCCAGTGGTTCGCTGCGTTGCTTTTCATCGTGCCTTGGGAAGACTTACCTTCATCGCTCTGTCCATCGCTGTGCTGTGGGACATTTACCTTCAAGGATCCTAACATCTCCAGTGCCGTGCCTGTCCTGGGAGCGTGAGTATGCAAGTGTGAGTGTGACCCCCCCCCCACACACCTTCGTTTGAGCTCAGCTATCAATATAATAAATGTGGGTCATTAGTACTCCCTAAGCTTACTAACTGGCCCAGTTTCAGGTAACAAACTTCACTAGCTTTCTTTGAAAATACCTGGCACAGTCAATAAATCTTTCCCGATTTCCTTGCCCATGGAGTATTTTGTGTATGATCGACGTCACTGTCAAAAATCTGAGCCTCCATTGTGGGCAAGCAATGGAGTTGGTTTTGGGGTAGGAATAAGTGTGAGAAAGGCCCAGCCATTCGCAGTAGAGGCAGATGCCCTGTCAGGTCCCTTCAGCTGAGGAGCTGGGCTTGGATTTCAAATGGATTGGGGCCACCTTAACTCATGGGTCTGATTGGAAAATCCCAGCTCTGCCCCATATCTCCTGCTGTTGCTGATTGTGGTTTGCTCAGGAATGGAGCCGTCTCTGTATGGAGCCCATCGTGAAGCGAGCGGTGACATTGCCAGGGAATTATAGGGTTAAAAGCCCATGGCAGATTTTGGATTCACCCTGATGCCTTTTCTCAGCCTGTGCCCAGAACTGCATGGTCACTGCTGCCCTCACGCGGCTCGGGGGAGATGGTGCAGTCTGGGTTTTTGCATCAGCGCTACTAAGCGTTGTGCCACCGTGTCTCTAGCACAGTAATAGCGGCCAGTGTCCTCGGCTTTGAGGCCGGTCATTTGTAGATAAGCCGAGCTGACGGAGTTGTCCCGGGAGATGGTGAATCGGCCTTGAACGGCCGGGGAATACCACTGGCTCGATCCACTTGGCTACTGACCGTAGCGACCCACTCCAGCCCCTTCCCGGGAGCCTGGCGGATCCAGTACATTTGATATCGCTGAAGGTGAACCCGGAGGCTTTGCAGGAGAGGCGGAGAGAGTCTCCGGGCTTTTTCACATCCCCTCCGGACTCCACCAGCTGCACCTGGGACCGGGCACCTGGGAATAAAGACAGGTTACAAATCACTGTAAGCTGCAGCCGTGTAATGTCCCCCTATTTCTCCAATTCAGTTACGAGG
>NC_059084.1:49080679-49108869 GCF_020497125.1 Mauremys mutica
GCTGGGACCCTGTTTATACATTTGGATAAGAAAAGAATGAACCAGACGCCTGCAGTGAAGACAATTTCCCTGACACGACCTCAGGGCCCGATTGCTGTTACTTTGGGAGGGGGGGGGGGGGAGAATCAGCTCTGGAGCCCCCGCGCAGGCGTAGTGGGGCTGTGGTACGGCGGGTCAGCGACAGGGGAGGGGTCGGGTCACAGGGTTCCACTGGGCTGGGACACACCTGGAGACAGAATAATGCCCCAGGGCGCTGGGAAATAGCTGGGACTGATCCCCGGCCCAGTCCCTTTCCCAGAAGCGGCGGCTCCACTGACCCGGGCTCTGCCTGGTAGGAAATATTTCCCGGTAGCTTTAACCACCCGGGACAATCGCGGTTGGCGTCACCCCATGGAGCTCCCTCGGGAATTGCAAGGAGCGGAGCTGCTGGAGTGAGGCAGGCAGCGCTCTGCTCTGTATTGGTGCTTTCTGCTCTCCCTCCCTCAGCCTTAAAACACTGGTCACTCCACGGAAGTGACTGGATTTTCACAGTGTAAAACTTTCACTTACGCAGGATAAAATGACAAGAGCCGTTATAATATTCCCTGGGATTCCTCATCCCCGACTCAGAGAAGATGAAGTTTCCTAGTTTTTACTTTAAATCTGACCAAAACCTTAACCCTATCTGTGCGCCTAATAAGTGTATCCTTAACAAATCCGGACACAGTGTTTACTTAAAGGCTAATTCTTACTCTAACCCACAAAATTATGATTTAATCTAAACGCCCAATTTTAATCCTGGCTCTAATTATAACAGTAGCTGCAAACTTTACCCTACTGTTACACTGACTCAGACATTAAAGTGAATCTGGGCCCTGAGACTTATATTTACCCATAATGAACCATTCCCTTACCCCTACCAGAATGTCAACCCCAATCCTGCCTTTAAACCTAATGCTAAACCTAACCTTAACCCCAATCATACCTTTAGCTCCAACCTTAACCCCATCCCAAACCCTAATCTACTCTTATCTCTAACCTTAACCCTAAATTTAGGCATAACCCAAACAGCAACACTCTGATTGATTCTGTTCTATGTACTGTGGCAGAGCTCGGACCTTGCTCCTGTGGGTCCTGCGCTTCTAGGTGGCTTATGCCAGCCTCAGTGGCTCACTGTGACCCTCCACGTAGCCCTTCTCTCTCTAGGGCCAGGGTTACAGTCTACTGAGCCCTTTTCATCATAGGCTGCAAGGAGGTTGGTGAGAGAACTCCCACCGTCTCTGTTGTCCCTGGGGGCTTATTTCAGAACAGTTTAGCTTCCTGTCCTGACAGGGACCTGACTTCCCCTTCCAGGAGATGTTCCTGTAGTGGTGGGTTGGGGGGAACCCGGGCCCGCCCTCTACTCCAGGTTCCGGCCCAGGGACCCTAATGGTAGCAGCTGTTGGCAGCCAACCTTTCACTGCCAGAGCTGCTACATTTCGCTGGGCCACTTCCCCACAGCTCTCCTGCTTCTCCCTTACCTTAGGGCTCCCTTAACGATGGTTTGGGGGTGTCTTCATTAACCAGCCCTTCAGCCACACTTCTTCTCCTCTGCCTCTCCCCTACCTGACTGGAGTGAGCCCTTTTTATAGTATCAGCTGGGCCTTAATTAGAGTCAGGTGGTCACATTAACATAATGGCCTCACCTGACTCTTTGCAGGTTAATTAGAGTCAGGTGTTCTCATTAGCCTGGAGCAGCCCCTGCTCTGCTCACTCAGAGAACAGAAAACTGTTAATCCAGTGGTCAGTATATCTGCCTTCTGCTAGTCTGCTGTACCCAACTGGCCTGGGTCTATCACAGTACATATATTTTAATAAGGCTGAATTTTCTACTTCCGAAATTTTGCTCAGTGATCTCTAATTGCTGGGAGGTGTGTGTGTGTTTTTCCCACTAGAAGCCCCAAGCGTTGGATTAATTGTAACCTTCTGCGCAGGGCCAGCCCCGTGGCGAGCGAGTAACGTCTGGGATTGCAAGACCACTCGGGAATACATTTTAGAGACAGTGAGGGAGCGGAGTGTTCTTGTCACTCTGGTGACAGGAAGGAGGAGAGCGCTCTGTTCAAATTATTACGTATCTTATGTCAAACATCCGACTTCCTGGTGAGAGCGATGGAGGCGAGAACGGGGCGGTATTAAAGGAACGGAAGTAGATGACCTACTTTTGTGTAGGTGCTCAGATTGAATCCCTTTACATTTTACAGACCTTTGGTGCCCCGAAGGGAGACATCCACTCAGAGAGAAAGTTTTTGTCTGAGCTTCTACTCCAGCGAGTCTCTCGCAGTAATACCGGGTGGTGTTCATGTGTCAATACAGCAGGTCTCCGTGGTTGTCCCTGGAGATGGTAAATTGGCCTTTTACTGATTCGGCGTTATCTGTGCTGCTTCCAGAGCTGTCTATGGAGCAGACCCATTCCGGGGACCCAGCTTATCCAGGACCTGCTGAAGGTGAACCTGGAGGCTTTGCAGGGGAAGGGGAGAGAGTCTCCGGGCTTTTTCACATCCCCTCCGGACTCCACCTGCCTCCGGGCACCTGCAAATCAACACATGATAAGAATCAGGAGATTCTTGACTGAGAAGATATCTCAGGAGTCTCCGCTATTCTGAGGGAGAAAATCTCCTCTGAGTGCGGCGAGATTGTGGAGGAGATGGAGCCAAAACCTCATTTATCTGCCTGGGTCGGGAGTTCTCGGGGGATTTCCTCTTTCACCCCCTGGACCCAGAAGTCTCTGGCTTCTCGATGCCAGAGCTGCAGGGTCTCGGGAATGGCAGGGTTTAAGCAGGGAGCTAAGTAACCTTATTTGCATATCCTGCTGTTAGTAAGGGGCTGAGAAACCCAGCCCCTAATGGACTTGAAATCCCGAGGTCGGAGCTCAGACAGGACAGTGACAATTCCAGAGAGTCTGGCAAAAGCTGTGTGACTTTATCCTTAACACGCTGCCTGATACTTAATCAGAGAGTCAACACTGTGCTTAACAGAGAACTCGGGGGCCACTGTCAAATTTCCCTCCTCTGCACATAGGCCAAGCTTTCAAAAATAACTATTCTAATAGTGTCAAATTGTGTTCGATTTTTTGAGACGCCTTAGAAGGGGCTTCATTCTCCGAGTTTGGGAACTCTCCGACAGGAGAGGGTTTCCCTCTCTGACAGAAAAGTCCCATTTAAGAATTCCAGATGGGCACGCAAAATGTGAGAGACTTAAAACCACTTAAAAAACCATTGCTTATTTTAGGATGAGGGAAGACAGGCAAAGAGAAAGATGATTAATTTTACAGCATCGAATTGGAACGTTTTCTGAAGCCAATTTTCAAAGGCAGGAAGGGCAGTCGGACAGCCAACTCCCATGGATAGTGAATTCTCTTTGGGCACCTAACTTGTTTTTGCCCCGTTCACAATCTCCCCTTGTTCCTCTAGAGCCAGGAAGGAGGGTGAACGTGTTGCTAGGGATGGTGGGGTGAATAATGCGCAGCTGCGGAATGTTTATTTGGCTGTGGAACATTCACCATTAGTGGGTTTTTGGAGTGACTAGTGACCTGATTACATGGGCTTCTCCTCCTACTCTATACGTTAGCTGAAGTCGACTCTAGTAATCAAACTGCCCCTGGTCTTATTGTGTCTGAGGTGCACGGGGAGTGGGGAGGGAGGGGTGCGCCTCAGGACAGGCCGCCATCCAGCCCACTGGGAGAGAGAGAACACAATCCGCAGAGCAGCTAAGAATCAGGATGGTTCCTCTCTAACCAGCTGCGTGGGGCAGAGGCGGAGTTCCTCTACGTGAGCTGTACCTTGTGTCTGGAGGGGACATTGCAACTGGGGGCGCCCGGCACACCTCTAAAAATGGGTCTCGGTTAATCTTTATGTTTATCGTGAAATACTTTGTGTGAGGTCGAATGTGGGACACCGAGCCAGGGACGGGAGCGATGTAGGGAAATGCTGTAAAAACAGAGCAGTCCGCCCTGGAAAGAAGGCAGCACTAGGGCTGTGAAATATTAAAATCCCACTTCATGCTGATGTAGGGCTCACTCCGTGCATAGGCCCTTGTTCTGGGACCGCTTCCCAACGGTTAATTTCACCCACAGGGAATTACGAGTGGGTTGAGGGGGCTTGGAGGCTGTGAACCGGCCCTGGATGGTGGGGGAGTAGTAATTCGTGACCGGAGATTTGTGATACTGGAACAGCCACTCCAGTCCCTTTCCCAGCCGCTGCTTGACCCAAATCATCCACCGGTCGTTAGCAACATATTCCCCTCTTTATAAAAGATACAAACTCCTTCCCTTCATGATCTGAAATTGCTGTCATGGAGCTTCCGATAAGGACTCTCCTTCCTCATTTCGGTGTGTGCAGTGCCTACAGCTTGGCGGTGGGATCCTGGTGATACTTTCATATGGCTGGAGAAATAAGGGGAGGATGTCAATGACGTCACATAACTAGCCATTAGTGTCTAGGGACTGCTCTTAAATCATCTCTGGTGAAGGGAAATATTCCCATTGTCTTTAGTGGGCTTTGGCTCATGTTGTGTGAGAGAAGAATATTTGGCCAGAGAGTAGAACAGATGGGAATTATACAGACCGTGATTATTGGGATCGCAGAAGTATGAAAATGTATCCTCTCTTTTAAGATTAGGTCGGAATTATAGCTGCAGCCCTAGGAACCCGGATTACATCCTAGAACTTTAAAGGAGTCTAAAATTTACCTTGGGAAATGGTAAAAATGACAAATAATTTGAACCACAATCTCAGCTTCCTGGATGTAGAGAAATAAAATTTTCAAGGAAGGGGAGTATATGAGAAAATGTGGATAAGCCAGTGTGTCTGTATAGGGGGAGATGCAAGGTCAGAGAGAGGGCAGAATTTAACAGGGGCATTTGGCTAATAATTTGCAATGACACATATAATTAGAAGATACACTCTCCTCCCTCTGTGATCGGAGCACTGTGACCATGGGTTGAGAAAAAGAGGGGTGGGGTGGGAAGATGTTTTATAGATAGACAGATAGATAGATGCAGGAATGGATGAACAGAAGGCTCGGTAATCGGAATTGGCCCTATGTTCTCATGTTGTATAGATCATCGTTTATTGATGAGGCCAATATTTATACGAGGTATTTAATGCGTTTCTAAGTCAACTTTGCACAACGATAGACCATCACTGCACAGTGTCTCTAGGACTAGCTGGGTGACTTTCTATAGCTGTGAGGCTTTGTGGTTTGGTTCATCCTGCCTTTTCCTCTCCTTTGGGAAATGGGGACGGTGCGAGGGTGTTTAATGCCTTTTGCACATATAATTTATTTACATGTATAAATATTTCAATCAAATATTTGACGCCGAGGGTCTCCCTAACCGTTTTAGGTCAGGCAGGGACCAAGCCCTGGATCTTTGTCTTATGTGAAACTGATCTAGACTAAATCAGCCCATCAATAACTGAACGATGTGTTTTCTCTTCTGAGTTCCCAGTGCCTGGACTGTCAGCATTAAACCAGCTGGGACTTCCCCTACAGACCACAAAGGGAGGTTTGTGTCTGAGCTCAGACCGCTTCCCCTCCCTGTGTCTCTGGCACAGTAATACCGGGCGGTGTCCTCTGGTTTCAGGCTGTTTATCTGCAAGTAGAAATTGGAGCTGACCTTGGAGACTTTGACTCGTCCGGGGACGCTGGGAGAATAGTGGCTGCTCACTGAAGATTTCCAGTAGCTGACCAGCCCTTGCAGCCCCGTCCCGGGCGCCTGTCTGATCCAACCCATCAATCTGTTATCAGGATTGAACCCGCTCACGGCGCATTTCAGCTGAGTGGATTCTCCGGGCTTCTTCGCTTCCGGGCCAGACTGGGTCAGAACAACCTGGGAACGAACCCCTGGGAAAATGGACATAAAGACTGAACAAGGAGGAACGAGGGAACCAGACACACTAATTCCTTACACTGTAAAATAATAGGTGTGAAACTAAATAAAAGACATGCTACAAGTGGCATTAATATAAAAGCGAAAATAATAACATTGCTCTAGTGTTCCCGGTGCTCTGAATGGGATAAAATACCTTCCAAGGCTGCAAGAATGGCAACGAAATGCAGCCAAAGTCTCATTCCCGGTATTGGAGGGGAAAGTGCTCAGTGGATTGGCTGGTAACTATACAGACACAGGGGGCTGCGGATTGTCTCCCCGGGTGCAGCCTGGGCAGAGAGAGAGAGTGAGGCAGATTTAAACAGGAAACAATAACCGCCATTTGCATATCCCTCTCCTTAAAAGAGATATTCCTTCCTTCAGTCATTTCGAAATTCTTCTGCTGGGCCACAGAAAGTTGTATTCAGACTGCCCCTTCCTGTGTGAATCTGCAGCACCTTGCTGTGACCTTGTCTGATTAAAATACGACCATATAGATCATTGTTGAAACCACTGTTCTAGATGTGAAACAAATCTTGTACAAAGGTTGTGGAGTGAGGTGTCTATGGAAAGGTTATGATTTGCTGCTTATGGTTATGCTGTCTGTATGCATGTATCATTTTTGTATGTGAAGTTATGAATATTGGCTCTATACCTGGATTTCAAATGTTGGCCTGTAGAGTACCACCCACAAGGTAGTTAGCCAGCACATCTTGGAGGGAATGTTCAAATTAAGTGGCTACAAACTGAAACTCTGAACAAAGGACTGAATGACCCATCCAAGCTGTGGATGTGCTCCAGAGACATGACTGAAGCCAGCAGTTTACTCCATCACTGCTACAAGCCTAAACCAAGAACTTTGCCATTACTGTATGTAATTGATTCTTTTAACCAGTTTTAACTCTCAACTTTCTTTCTTTCTTTCTTTGAATAAAGCTTTAGATTTTAGATACTAAAGGATTGGCACCAGCGTGATTTTTTGGATAAGATCTAAATTATATATTGACCTGGGTGTGTGGCTGGTCCTTTGGGATCAGAAGAAACTATTATTTGATGGGACTGCTTGTAAAGAACCACTCATCTCTGAATCCAGTGTTTTTGGTGGTGAATGCCTGAGGAAACTGCCTGTCATAAACAAATAGTTAAGGGTTAATGCCTCTTTTACCTGTAAAGGGTTAAGAAGTTCACCTAGCCTAGCTGACACCTGACCAGAGGAACCAATGGGGGAACAAGATATTTCAAAAGGAAGGAGGGAATTTCCCTTTGTTTCAGTTTCAGCCGGAGTGAAAAAGATCAAGGAACCAGTCTCTTATCAGAGTAGTAAGTTTTAGAAAAGAATAAATAGGTTTATGTTTATTTTCTTTTTGTAACTTGTCTTGGCATTAGGGGAATAATCAAAACTGGGTATTCTTGTGTTTACTAAGGTTTTTGCCCAGGAGAAAATCCTCTGTGTTTTAAATCTGTTGTCTGTGAGATCAGCTTGTATGCTATCTCCCAGAGGTTTTTTTCTTTTACCTTTCTTTTCTTTAATTAAAAGCTTTTTTCCCCCTGTGTTTTAGATTCAAGGGGATTGGATCTGGACTCACCAGGGATTGGTGAGGGGGAAAGGGAGGGAGAATGAGTAATTCTTCCTTGTTTTAAGATCCAAAGGGTTTGGATCAGTGTTCACCAGGGAATTGGTGGAGGAGTCTCTCAAGGCTACACAGTGAAGGGAGTTAGTACTTGGGAGTGGTGGCAGCAAAACCAGATCTAAGCTGGTAATTAAGCTTAGGGCTTCTCATGCAAGTCCCCACATCTATACTCTAAAGTCCAAAGTGGGGGTGAAACCTATGACACTGCCTTTATGTTTACTTGTTAGCCCATGCAGTGAAACGGGAGTTTACTTTTGTGGCTGGTTTTGTATATCTTATAAAAGAATAACCACCAGTTTGGGGATGTTTGCCCTATTTCTCAGCCGTTCATCCTGAATGTGGCATCCTCAGCTGTGACCCACTAAGCACGGTTACAAGCAGAAATCTCTTTCTGTCTATTTATCATAGGTTGGATCCCCGTGGTATCCATATCTGGCACAGTAATGCAGAGCGGTGCGCTCGGATCTGGGGCTGCTCAATGACAAATGCAGCAGGTAGTTGAGTTGTAATAGCGTGGGATTGTTATTGTGTGTGGGGGGGGGGGATTGGCCTGCTATAGATTCTTACCTCTTCTTCCTACATCCCCTGTTTCATGGTGGTTTAAGTAAAGGGTTTGCCCTGGAGCTGAAATGAAATGATAAAAACCCAACTAAATATCTCAGGAATTCTTCTACCACCCCTCGAGGGGCAGCGAGAGTGTGATGGGTGGGAGAGGGGAGGGCAGGGGCACTTTATAGAAGTTTTATCTTTGTATAAACTGCTCACCATTATCTGGCATTTCTGTTAAAAGACCCGAGGGAAATAAAGCAAAGGAGTAATAATTTGGAGGCTGTGGTAACACAAGTGACATCCTGGGACCTTTACGGAGGCAAAAGTTTATCTTGGAAAATTGATAAAACAGCAAGTTAGTGGAAACAGAATCTCATCTTCCTGGAGGTGGAGAAATAAAGGTGTCCAAAAATGGGGAGTCAATGAGAAACTGTGGAGAAGCCAGAGTCTCTGTACAGGGGGAGAGGCATAGCAGGATTTTAGAGAGAGTTGGGTTATTAATTTCCCTGGGCACCTGTGAATATAAGAGACACTATCCGCAGTGTGTGATCCCAGCTCTCTGACTAGAGGTTGAGAGAGGGGGGAGGGGTAGAGTATGATCCATGATGGATCGATCGATCATAGAAGTATAGAAATGTAGGGCTGGAAGGGACCTCCAGAAGCCATTCAGTCCAGCCCCTGCGCTTTGGCACAGGTGCAGCCTGAGGCCAGGGGAGATGAGATAGTGGATCAGGCAGGGAGTCAGATAAGTACAGAAGCTATTTAATAGGCTTCTAAGCAAACATTACACAGCTCTACGGCACTCATCAGGAGTGTTTTGGGGGAGTAACCTCTGCTCATTGATAGTTGTCCTTGTCCGTGTTTTTCTTTATTCTGGTTTCTCCCAGCACACAGAACTTGGGGATTCACATGGGGAATGTTTGGCATTTTCTGGGCTCTATAGAATGTATTGTGAGGCATAGAACAGTTTATGGGACCCAGCGTGTCAGTCCTCCCATCCCAGTCACAAGGTGCCGGCCTCGGGATCTCTGCTGTCTGTGGCACTAGATTTGGCTGAAGAGCCGAGAACATTTTAACCATTCCAAGGGAAAACACTGTTGTCTCTTGTAGGAGTCCAGCTCCCGGACTGTCAGTGTCAAACCAGCTGGGAATTCCCCTGCTGACCGCAACGGGAGGTTTTTGTTTGAGCTCAATGTCATAAACAGACAGTTAAGGGTTAATGCCTCTTTTACCTGTAAAGGGTTAAAAAGTTCACCTAGCCTAGCTGACACCTGGCCAGAGGAACCAACGGGGGAACAAGATTTTTCAAAAGGAAGGAGGGAAGTTTTCTTTGTTCAGAGATCAGAGGGGTAGCCCTGTTAGTCTGGATCTGTAAAAGCAGCAAAGAATCCTGTGGAACCTTATAGACTAAGTGACGTTTTGGAGCATGAGCTTTCGTGGGTGAATACCCACTTCGTCGGATGCATGTAGTGGAAATTTCCAGGGGCTGGTATATATATGCAAGCAAGAAGCAGGCTAGAGATAACGAGGTTAGTTCAATCAGGGAGGATGAGACCTTGTTCTAGCAGTTGAGGTGTGAAAACCAAGGGAGGAGAAACTGGTTTTGTAGTTGGCTAACAATTCACAGTCTTTGTTTATTCCTGAGCTGATGGTGTGAAATTTGCAGATGAACTGGAGCTCAGCAGTTTCTCTTTGAAGTCTGGTCCTGAAGTTTTTTTGCTGCAAGATGGTCACCCTAAGATCTGCTATTGTGTGTTCAGGGAGGTTGAAGTGTTCTCCTACAGGTTTTTGTATATTGCCATTCCTAATGTCTGATTTGTGTCCATTTATCCTTTTCCGTAGAGACTGTCCAGTTTGGCCGATGTACATAGCAGAGGGGCATTGCTGGCATATGATGGCATATATTACATTGGTGGACGTGCAGGTGAATGAACCGGTGATGGTGTGGCTGATCTGCTTAGGTCCTGTGATGGTGTCGCTGGTGTAGATATGTGGGCAAAGTTGGCATCGAGGTTTGTTGCATGGATTGGTTCCTGAGCTAGAGTTACTATGGTGCGGTGTGCAGTTGCTAGTGAGAATATGCTTCAGGTTGGCAGGTTGTCTGTGGGCGAGGACTGGCCTGCCACCCAAGGCCTGCCACCCAAGGCCTGTGAAAGTATGGGATCATTGTCCAGGATGGGTTGGAGGGGTTTTAGCTGGCGACTGTATGTGATGGCCAGTGGAGTCCTGTTGGTTTCTTTCTTGGGTTTGTCTTGCAGTAGGAGGCTTCTGGGTACACGTCTGGCTCTATTAATCTGTTTCCTTATTTCCTTGTGTGGGTACTGTAGTTTTGAGAATGCTTGGTGGAGATTTTGTAGGTGTTGGTCTCTGTCTGTGGGGTTAGAGCAGATACGGTTGTACCTCAGTGCTTGGCTGTAGTGAATGGATCATGTGGTGTGCCCAGGATGGAAGCTGTAGGCATGAAGGTAGGCATAGCGGTAGGTAGGTTTTCGGTATAGGGTGGTGCTTATGTGTTCTTTGTCTGTGAACCAAGCGCTTTCCCGAGCTGCTGCCTGTGGTGCTGGCTCGCACCTCGGGACCCACACGTGCTCCCCTCTGAACACAGCCCCTCTGCAAAGCAGAGACCAGCAGAGACGAGCAGGTGCTGCCCTTGTCACAGGAAAGACACGAGGCGCTGGGTTGCCTGACAATTGGCTTCTCTCCCTCTCCTGTGCGGGCACATCCACACGCATACAAGATCTGCCAGGGGCACGTGCTTTGCAGGGCTGCATGGAAAGGCGCAGGGCTGGAGCCTGGGGGGCGGGGGCCGCCCCCCCCCCCCCCCCGAGCAGTCAATGGGAGTTTTGCCCCAGGAAGGGTTGCAGAGGGAGGACTCCACCATCGCACTTCCAGCCTTGCTCCTTCCCCGAGCTCCCGACGGGCGCTGAGACCCCGCACAACGCGAGCCCGGTGAGAGCTCCCCCTTGTCGGGGTGTAGCTGACAGTGCGGGGACACAATGGGTGTATAGATCCTGTCCAGACATTCTTATAAACTCCTGGGGTAGGAATCGACAGCGGATTGGCGGGGATCCGGATCCGGATCAGTTCAGTGGCAGGGCAGGGTCCTTGCTGACAATGTTCCCGCAGAGCTGGCACCTTCCTGCTCACGGAGGGGATCCAAGCTCAGGAATGGGCCTGTGGTTCCGCTCAGCGCATCAGGGACCACTGGGCTGTTGCACTTCGCAGCCGCATCTTCATTGCGGTGCTAGATCAGGGGAAAGAGCGGGAAAGGCCCCGCTAATGCAGGGTTTTGTCCTCCCCTGTCCATCCAGCAGGGCAGAGTCCAGGGAAGGCAGGTTGTGTGGTTGGATGTGGTCTATGGGGGTTTTAAGAGCGGGTCACTTGGTCCTGCAAACAGTCGCCCTGTTAATCGCTATGGAAGCGGTGTGCGAAGCAACCGCAGCTCACCCAGCGGGGATGTCACCGTGTGGAAGAGCTGATTGGAGGTCAAAGGAGAGAAAACTCGGTCTCCGCCTGCGGCAGGCTGCTGTTTACACCTGTTGGGACTCCCCCGGCCAGGCGTGCTCAGGAACCCAATCCGACAGTGTCCTGCAGGGATCGACAGGGATCTGTGCTGACTTCTCTCTCATGAGAGCAGGATCCGGGCCTCGGGTGGCGGAGATAGTCCCAAACCCATGTCACACGTACTAGGTGTAGCTGAGAAACACCTTTGGGGGCAGCTCCTCAGATGGTGGGAATGGTCGGAGCTGAAGTCAATGTCAATTCACACCAGCTGAGGATCGGCCGCTGCTTTTCTCTGGTCTTTCTTCAGAGTGATCAGAGCTGCAAAGGGGGGAAGGAGGTTCCCAAACCCAAGCGCCTTTAAGTGCAGCCCTGCTAGCAAAGGAGCCTCCAGTAACTCGTGCGGATTATTGTCTGGCTGCGGTAAAACAACAAACAGAAAAACATCCCCAGCGGTGAGTGTAATTCACAGCTGCTTGGATGCAAACCCCGCTAGTGCTGGGGAAAAGGAGAGAGATTTGGGAGCTGAACTGTCCGGGTGAGGTTTTTTTCATGGCTCTGGGACAGACTGAGTGGTGCCCCCAGACCTCGTTGTCCTAATCCCTCCACCCTCCCCCACACACACTCTTCCCTTTTGATCTGTGAGATATTTCCCGACCCCAGACATGTGAGGCATTCGCTGCAGGAGCAGGTCACTGGAAGGAGGGTGCTGATGGGAAAGTGAGGACCTGGGGGTCAGGGGACGTTCCTTCCAATTAAGGTAAAAGGGAAAGACACCAGGAGCCTTTTACTGAAAGGAGGGAGAAGCAGGGGAAAGAAACACTGGTGGGTTTTAGACTTTAAGGAGTGAAACTCTCTGATCTCGCTTCCAGTCTGGGTGGGAAGTGAAGTTCTGCGCTGAAAGAAGAGCAAATGCAAAAGAGATTCCCCTTTAACAAGACAAGTTGCCCCCAATAAACCAAGTGACGAATACAAGCCCCATCTTTCTTTTGAGTCCAAGAGATGCCCTTGGAATGAGGTTACAGAGCCATCAGCAGCCATTGCTGAACAGAGTGGAAAACAACGCAAATTAGGTGATGTGCAAACATGTGTAAAAGCCAAAGAAAAAGGGTGTGTGTGCTCAAAAATTGTTTTGCTTGGGGCGACAAAAAACCTAGAGCCGGCCCTGCTTCTCTGCCATCCTATCCTGTGTTCGGTAGAGATTTATGTATTTATAGCACAATCACTATATGCACTGTAGGGGATTTTATGGAGCTTACGTTACATTTCTGATCCTTGGTGCCACCTGAGTTATTGTTAATTATTGTACCCTGCTGTCATTCTGAGCCACTCAGAGACCCCTCTTCCACTTCCTCAATTTCCTGTTCTTTGTTTCCTGGGTATTAGTAGAGCATCCGATCTGAACACCATCTGTTATTATTTTGTTACTATTATTATCATCAACATCTTCATCCTCCTCAGCAGCTCGATTCAAATAAGTGCTCCTGAAAACTTTCCAGGTCAACCTCATTTTCCATATTTCTCTTTCCCATCCGGTGGGGAAGGACTGGATTTGTTTGTGTGTTTCCCCGAAAAGCCCTTGGAAGATCCAGAATACTTCATTTTGATGGACAAGCGCTGGCAGCACTTTTGTAAATGTTGCCATCAGGGCGTTGGTGCGTGTCACTAGGCTCACGTTCCTCCTGTTCGTGATATCACCTTGGTCCAAATATACATAAAAAGTTCGCTCAGATTCTTTCCCGCCTCCCCTTTGCATTTTCTTTCCATTTACATGGAGTGTTATGGGGAAGGGGGAGAGGAGAATCTCAGCTCTTTCCGTTCAAATTGTGAAAATTAAGTGGTCAGAATCCGCTTCCCCTTTTTGTGCCAGACCCTGCTCTGCTCTGTGTCACTGTGTCTCTCTGGCGCAGTAATAGGTGGCGGTGTCAGCAGCTGTCAGCGAGCGGAGCTGCAGGGAGAACTGGTTCTTGGAAGTGTCTTGTGTGATGGTCGTTCGACTCTGCAGAGCGCTGGCGTAGTTAGTGTACCACTGACTCGGTCTGTAGTAAATGCGTCCCACCCATTCCAGCCCTTTCCCCGCAGGCTGCCGGATCCAGTCCCAGGTGACGCTGGCGCTAGAAACCGAGTCTCCGGAGATGGTACAAGTGAGTGTCAGGGACTCCCCGGGTTTCACCGCTCCCGGGCCCGTTTCCTTCAGCTGCACTTGGGAGAGGACCCCTGGGAAGGAAACACAGAAATGAACAAGTGAGCCAGGCCCCTGTCCCCTGGGAGCGGGGACCACGTGAAAATAAAACACCCCGAGACCGCACCTAAGGGACTGAGGCGCCCAACTGCCACTAAATTCCATTGGGATATGAGCACCTAATTCCCTTGGTCTCATTTGAACAGCGCCTCTTCTGCAGTCACTGCAGCAAGGAACCCTCCTGACCCCCAATAGACACGTACCTAAAGGGGCCACTAGCATGAACAGGAAAATCCGCAGCAGGTTCATCTTAAGTGAAGGTGCAAACTGTCTCCAGCAGCCAGGCCCGGGCAGTTCTGTGTCTGGGGGGAGTATGAGGCTGCTCCAATCAGGGGTTTGTATTTAAACAGGAACCCTCCGGGGCAAGGATTTGCATGCGAGTTTCACAAGGCGACTATAAGCGATGACCGGGTGTGGGCTCTGTCAGCACATGAGGATCTCTCCCTGGGGTGCGTGTCCCCCTAAGACAGTGAGTTCAGCTCAGAAAATTATGAAGCCTCCTAAGGCGTATGGACGCCCCAACTCAATTTAAATAAACAGCATGTGGTCGTTTAAGACTCGTAAAGGTGTGTGAGATTCTCAGCCACATATAAGCGCAGGACAGCGCCTTCTTAGCACCGGAGGGATGTTTGGGAACGGGAAATGTAACCTCCTCTCTTGTGGCTTTGGCGGGGATTTCAATAGAGCCCCAGGGAATTGGGAAATTGAGGGTTTAACTCCATTACAGTATCTCTGATATCCTACCCCGTGCTCGGTAGAGATTAATGATAGTGCTGGGGGCAGCACTGCATTTACGGTACAGGCACAGCTACATTCCCAGTGAATAGCGGCTTTGTTGAAATCAGTTCAGTTCAGTGGAAGTCTTTGGGCTGATCAGGGCCGGCTCTACTGTTTTTGCCGCCCCTAGCAGCGCGCCGAATTGACACCAGATGGCGGGGGCAGTCCGTGTGCCCTTAATGCGGCTCGCGCGTTTCCCCGGCGGTGGCAATTCGGAGGCAGCTTCTTTCTTCAGCCGGAAGACAGAAGCTGCGCCCCTGCCGCCCAATTGCTGCCCCCGCTGAAACTCGCCTGCCGCCCTACGGGCATGCGGCCTGCCCCCCCTCCCGCAGCAACTCGGGGCGCTGCTTGGGGGCAAAAACACAGGGACTGCCGCCCCTTGCAGATTGCCGCCCCAAGCACCGGCTTGGGATGCTGGTGTCTGGAGCTGGCCCTGCGCACAGTAATACCGGGCGGTGCCCTCCGCTTCCAGGCCGGTCATGTGCAGGTAGAAATTGGAGCTGTCCTTGGAGGCTGTGAATCGCCCCTGGATTGCCGGGGAGTAGCTGTTGTCAGACGATGTATAATAGTAGATCAGCCACTCCAGCCCCTTTCCCGGAGCCCGTCGGACCCAGTTCATATAACAGCTGCTGAGACCAAAGCCGCTCACGGGCACAGGTCAGTTTGGTGGATTCTCCGGGCTGGACTGGGTGAGAACTAGCTGTGCCCGGGCCCCTGGAGACAAACAAAGCGGGTTGATACAGGAAATGTTTAAAAGGAACAGTGACATTAAATAGATACAATCGACGGAAGGAGACAGACAGCTTGGCAGATATTGGTCTAATACATCCCTAGCGTGACTCCATTGGCCTTCCCACGCAGGATGTTGGAGAGGGGATTTTTTCTAACGCACTCACATCATTTAGGAGCACGAGCACTATTGACTTTCTGAGTGTTCCTGGGGAACTTGGGAACTTCTGAAAAGCCCCCTCAGCCCGAGAACTGCAGAGATACCGAGAATGGGCGGGTGAACAGACAAACAAACGCACATGAGAGTCCAGCCAGGAAAATGCGGAGTCTCAGCGGACCCAGCCTGGTGATGGGAGGGGAGCGCAGCCCGGTAAATCCCTGAGCCAAATGCGGGGCCTGTGGCTGGGACGCCCGAGTCAGTGCGTAAATAGGGGCTTGGCTGTGCCAGCTTTGCATAATCTGGGGAGAGCCGGGCGGGTTGGAAATAAACGGTGCCAAATTCAGCAAGGGGCGCAGGCCCGATGAGAGATTGAGGGCGGGGGGGGGGGCGGTGACCTGATAGGGAACAGCAGAGACCAGAACCCTCAGCCAAAGAACGGGACTATGTGAAAACAGAACCAGAACCATCCCCTGACACTAGTCTTTGGACATGACCTACAGGCAATCTGAAAGCGATGCTTCCTTACTGCGTGTTCTTGGCAATTTGGCCAAACCTCACCCCACAGCTGTTTCCAACAGGCACCTCCTGCCCAAGACAGGAGTTTCGAAAAAGAAAGCTGGAACCATTTGGGAGCCTTTGAAAATCCCACACTAAAATGGTTTGGTCTTGTCTCTGAACAGAGTCCTAACGGCTGTATTCAGGGTGAACCACCAGGTGTATAGGAACGGCCCGAAATTACCCAGGAAATAAAACAAACTCATCTTTAACTCTTCTCCAGCTTGTGCTTATGCATTAAAGAGCAAACAGAGGCAATGCGCTCATGGAGCACCCTTCAGCCTTCTCCAGGTATCTGCAGAGAGTGACAAAATTATGGTGTGAAAAATTCTAGGGCGGGTCCACCACGACTCTAAAGAACATAAGAACAGCCAGACTGGGTCAGACCAAAGGCCCATCTAGCCCAGTGTCCTGTCTACCTGCAATGGCCAATGCCAGGTGCCCCAGAGGGAATGAACAGAACAGGGAGTCACCCAGTGATCCACCCCCTGTCAGCCATTCCCAGCTTCTGTCAAACAGACTCTTTAAATAATGTCTCTGGCATTTCTTCCTCTTAGTTCATGTTTAGGAGGTGGGTTGAAGGGCAGAAAGCTAATTATTCATAGTAATTGAGGTGGATTCTATTTCTCCATTGCTGTCCGCTAAATAAGCTACTCTCTGTTCTGTCAACATAGTGAGTCTTTAATTACCAATGTGCATTTTTAGAGGACGGAAGCCCTGATTAAGGGCTGGAGACTTTACAATCTATGGATCTGTGTTTAAACTGCTCTGCCCTGTCAGTGCCTGCTGCTCTCTGCTGGCGCTGAAAATGTTTGGATTCGAGGAGGAGGTTTTTGTATTCACTGCAGTTGATTTCTGATCGCTGTCTCTCTCGCACAGTAATACCGGCCGGTGTCTTCCGCTTTCAGGCTGGTCATTTGCAGATACACCAGGCTGTTGGAGTCGTCTCTGGAGATGGTGAATCGCCCTTTAACGGCATCACTGTAAAATGTGCTGTGGCTATTAGCAGGGTTGTATATCCATGAGGCCCACTCCAGGTCCTTCCCGGGCGCCTGGCGGACCCAGCTCATATGGTAGCTGGTGAAGGTGAACCCGGAGGCTTTGCAGGAGAGGCGGAGAGATTCCCCGGGCTTCTGAATTCCACCTCCGGACTCCACCAGAAGAACCTGGGACCGGACATCTGGGGGGAAAAGAAGAACAAAAAGCTCCGTTAGATTCACCTTAGTACAAGACCTCAGCCAAAGCTCACAGAAGCCGTTGGAAAGATTCACTTCACTGCGCTTTGGGTTGGGGCAAAGAATGTCCAACCTTCCCCGGAGTCTCCCACTAAAGTTGGGGGCGGGCGGGGGGGGGGGGGGAGAGAATTACCTGCAAGGGCTGCTAGAATCAAGAGAAGATTCAACCACGATATCATGTTGCTGACGCGGGAAGGGTTTCTGACGGTAACTGCAAAGACACCAAGACCTTGGCCTGATCCCTTTTCATTCTCTGTCGTCCAGGAGAACACAGGATTTATGCAGGACACTGAATTTGCATCACCTCCTCTTGAAAAAAACACCACACCAGAAACCACAACCCTCGTTAAACTGAGGCCTTCCGGAGTCGAGTTCATAGCAAAAAAAGCTACTTGGCTGGAGAGGAGGAGCTAGAGTCTCTCTTGTAGGATCACTCCTTCAGTGATCTCTACAAGAATGCTCGGCAGGGGCGGCTCCAGGCCCCAGCACGCCAAGCGGGGCAGCATGCTGCGGGGGGCGCTGTGCCGGTCCCCAGGAGGGCGGCAGGCAGCTCCGGCGGACCTCCCGCAGGGTCCGCTGGTCCCGCGCGGGTTCGGTGGAGCATCCGCAGGCACGCCTGTGGGTGGTCCACCGGAGCCGCAGGACCGGCGAGTGGCAGAGCGCCCCCCGCAGCGTGCCTTGGGGCGGGGAAATGGCTAGAGCCGCCCCTGATGCTCGGGACCTCTCAGAGACAAAATGCACCATTGATTGTTCACCTGCTGCTGAATTCTGTCTCTTCTTAGTTTGTGAGTCCTGGCCACTGTGTGTCCTAGTGCATAGAGCATTAGACTGGGCCATGGAAAACAGGGTATTCATTCCTTGGTCTGCTGGGTTGCCTTGGATAAGTCATTTCTCTCCGTAAAATTGGAATAACCTTTTAGGTTCACCTAACCTTCCTTTGTGAAGAGCTCTGACATCCCCTGCTTAAAATCGCTTTTATAAAATGCTAGGGGTTGGTGTTATTACTAATGTCTGAAAATGTCCTTTCTTCTTCTATGAGAAGGAAGAGGCAAGCATTTGAAACCAGGGGCGCTGGAACAATTTTTATAGTGGGGGTGCTGAAACACTGAACCAGACTGTAAACTCTGTATATAAAGGAATCACCTTCAAGCCAGCACCCCAAGGTCCAGCACCTATGTTTGAAATTCTGCCTTGCAATGCTGGACTACAAGATAGAATTATTATTAGATTGGCACCTGAAAATGAAAGGTTGGGTGTGGATCCCCGCCTAGCCTGCTTTGAATGTTTTAGCCCAGAAGCCGAATAACTGAATTCTGCTAGGTCATACAGTAAAAATGGACAGTCAGTACCCTAAAAGAATCTATCTGTGGGTTAGGGTTATAACCCTGCAGGGGTTTGTAGGCCTGTGCCACTGTAACTGAGAGTACAGTACTTGCACTGCTTTGAGCGGGGCTAATGGTATGAATGAAACAGTTCAGTTGCATAGTAGTGTTGTATCACTCTTCTTCCTCTTAGTATTACCGTTCATATTATTTTCAATACCCACTAAAAATAGGCAATAATACAGAGAAAAATGTCAAACTAAAGTTTCTATGGAAATGCTGGATAAAATAATAGTAGTAATGTGGCTGCTTGTGCTTTCACTCTATTACTTTTTTATATCTCGTAGCATAACCGGTGTAATGAAAAATCGGAGGCACATAGAGGATTATACTTTTTTATAGGAGCTCCTAGATATATTGGATACGTATGTTACTGCGGCTTTTTCTTTTGGGGGAGACAGACATATATTTGATCACCTGGAAGGAATACAATTTGTGTGCACATGTATTTTGAACACAGTTAAATTCCTTATAATATTATTTTAAGAGGAGATTTTCTCCGAATTAAGATGCCCACATCTCTCAAAGAACTCAGTGGGAACAGAGTCACTGATTTATTGCTGGAGTCACTAATTCGTTCCCCTTCCATTGCAAATTGTAGATGACCACACATGGGAAAAGGCCACGAAGAATGAGGTCTAGAGTCCCCGCGGTGTTACCAGTGTCATGGTAGCCAGAACCTCTCTGCACTGTGGAAAACCCGCTTCCCCTTTTCCTATCGGTTCTTGCTTTGCTCTGTGTCACTGTGTCTCTCCCGGAGCAGTAATAGGTGGCGGTGTCCGCAGCTGTCAGCGAGCGGAGCTGCAGGGAGAACTGGTTCTTGGTGGTGTCTTGTGAGATGGTCACTCGGCTCTGCAGAGAGCCGGGGTACTCAGTGTTCCACCGGCCAGACCTGTACCATGTGCACCCCATCCATTCCGGCCGCTTCCCCGCGGGCTGCCGGAACCAGTCCCAGGTGGCGCTGGTGCTAGAAACGGAGTCTCCGGAGATGGTACAAGTGAGTGTCTGGGACTCCCCGGGTTTCACCGCTCCCGGGCCCGTTTCCTTCAGCTGCACTTGGGAGAGGACACCTGGGAAGGAAACACAGAAATGAATCAGTGAGCCAGGCCCCTGTCCCCAGGGAGCGGGGAACATGTGAAAATTAAACACCCTGAGAAGGCGACTAAGGGAGTGAAACACTCGACTGCCACTGAATTGCATTGGGATCCGGGCATCTCATTCCCTTAGGCTGCCTTGAACATCTCGTCTGCAGGCGATGCAGCAAGAAACCCTCCTGACCCCCCACTATGCACGTACCTGAAGGAGCCACCAGCATGAACAGGAAAATCAGCGGCAGGTTCATCTTAAGTGAAGGTGCAAACGGTTCCCAGCAGCCAGGCCCGGGCAGTTCTGTGGCTGGGGGCAGACTGAGGCTCCTCCAATCAGGGGTCTGTATTTAAAGTGGAGCCCTCCGTACAGGGATTTGCATGGCGGGTTCCTAGAATTAATATAAAAGATGACAGGGTGTGAGCTCTGTCTACACATGCGGGAATCTCTCCTTGGAACGCGTCCTACCCCCGAGACAGTGAGTTCAGCTCAGCGAAATGCGAAACCGCCCAAAGTATTTGGATGCCCAAACTCAGTTTAAATAAATTGGATTTGGTCATTTAACACTCTTAAAGGACTTTGAAATTCTCAGTCAAATGTAAGTGCAGGACAGCGTCTTCTTTGGAATGAGGAAATATCTGGAGAAGAGAAATTATACCCCTTCTCCTGTTCTTTTGGTTGGGATTTCAAAAGAGCCTCAGGGAATTAAGAACCCAAATGGCATCGAAATTCAGTAGGATCTGGGCCTTTAACTCTCTCGCCCCATCTCTTAAATCCTATCCCGTGTTCTGCAGATATTTATCATATTGGGTAGCAAACGCACTGCATTTAGTGTGCAGTCAGAGATACATTTATAGCGAATAAGGGTTTATTACATTGCATTGAGTTAAATGAGAGTCTTTTGGCTATTAAACGTGCTCTGGGTGAGTTTAGTTAGTGGGTTTATGTCTGCTGCCCTCAGAAGACAGTAACTGAGAATATCCCTTCCCCCCTCCCCGTCGATGTCCGTATCCCATGTGCTCTCTGCCAGGACCCCTTGAGGAAATGACCCAGGCTCATAATCTGGATAATATCTGCGTGGTGAATGTTTATTTTTGGAAAACTCTTTGCAAGAAAGTATTTTCGAGCATAAATTACATTTCTGATCCTTGGTGCCACTTGAGTCATTAATATAGCAGCAGAAAGTGCATTGTGCAATTCATATCACAAATACTATCTATCTATCTATCTATCCCCATCCACCCCCTCAATCTATCTATCTATCCAGGCAAGTGGGTAATGAAGTTTTACAGTGACATGTGATCATGTCACCTGAACTGGAATCCACCTTTAACCTGGTGCTTTTCCGTTTAGAAGGGGGGTGGGAACCCACAGAGGGATTCCAGCCTTGAGCAAAACATAGTTAAGAGGATGGAGCAGAACAAAGGGGGCTGCTAGTCATGAGAAATCCCCTAGCTACCGCCTGAGCTGGGACAGGAACTGTACCGGGAAAGGATCGGGCCCAGACTAGAAGGAGACTAGTCTGTCAAAAACGTTTATTGGAACATCTCTGAGGGTGAAATTTACCTGCTGTATTAGGCTTAGTCTGTGTGTTTTGTTTTGTTTGGTCATTTACTTTGTTCTGTCTGTTATTACTTGGAACCACTTAAATCCTACTTTTTATATTTAATAAAATCACTTTTGTATATTAGTAAACCCAGAGTAAGTGATCAATACCTGGGAGAGCAAACAGCCCTGCCTCTCTCTCTATCAGTGTTATAGAGGGTGAGCAATTTATGAGTTTAGCCTGTATACGCTTTATACAGGGTAAACCGGATTTATTTGGGGGTTTGAACCCCATTGGGAGCTGGGTGTCTGGGTGCTGGAGACAGGAGCACTTCCTAAGGCAGGGGTGGACACACTTTTTGGCTCCAGGGCCACACTGGGGTTTCAAAATTGTATGGAGGGCCAGGTAGGGAAGGCTGTGCCTCCACAAACAGCCCCCTCCCACTTCCCACCCCCTGAGTGCCCCCCTCAGAACCTCCGACCCATACAACCTCCCCAGCTCCTTGTCTCCTAACTGCACCCTCGCGGGACCCCACCTCCCACAGTAACACACGGCGGTGTCCCCGCTTTCAGGCCGGGCATTTGCAGGTAGAAGTTGGCGCTGTCCGTGGAGGCTGTGAAGCGCCCCTGGATGGAGGAGGCCCAGTCCATCCACCAGTCGTTAGGAACCCGCTCACGGCGCATTTCAGCTGAGTGGATTCCCCGAGCTGCTTCCCTTCAGGATCGAACTGGGTCAGAACAACCTGCGAACGGGCCCATGGAGAGGGTGAGGGAGGAGAGAAAATAGGGAAGGAACCAGCCACGTTAAATACCTTCTCCAGCAATACTCGGGAGGCTAAGAAATACATAAAACGTGTTTATAATATAACGACATTAATGCCAAAAATACAACAAGTTCCTGCATCTCCAATGTGTTCAGGGGGAGAAAATACCTGCCAAAGCCACTACAGTGAAAAGTAAGTGAAGGCAAAGTCTCATTTTCCCGGATGTTGGAGAGGAAAGTTCTCAGGGACTGGCTGGTCACTGCACAGACCCAGGGGGCTGCGGATTGTGTCTCCAGGTGCAGCCTGGGCAGAGAGAGGGGCAGATTTAAACAGGAAACCGACACCCCTATTTACATTTCCCACTTCTTATAAAGAGAGACAAACTCTTCCCTTATAGCCCCGAATCACTTGCACAATGGTTGAGAGGGGGGAGCCAGGCTGAACCTTTCCCTATGTTTGTACAGCACCGCGCACACTGTGGTGGGATCCTGATTATACTTTGCCTTCAGGGACAAATCTACACCTGCTTTGAATGATCCCAAATCCCTAGACACCAGTTTAGAGCCACTCCAAAAACTACCGCTTTAGTAAGCTAATAGCTATGCGTAAAACAGAGGAGGGGCTCTGCTCATGGGGGTCTTTGCGGGTGAAGGTAGTTGAGGGGGGATATTAGGGGGTAGATACGGAGGGCAGGGGAATAAGCCCTGCTGCGAGGGTCTCTGTGAGCTGGGAACGGCAGTGGGAGGACAGGGGGTAGGGATAAGGTGTCTGTGGGGTGGCAGCAGTGAACAAGTGTGGAGGTGTCAGGCAGAGGTCGGAAACTTGGAAAGTTTCCCTTTGTATCAGTTTTATAATAAGGGGAATGGGGAAATGTAAAGATGAGTCTGTAGGGGTGGGGGATACAATCGATTCCAAGAAACCAGGGAGAGTGTTATTTAAAACTGAGTCCTCTGGGTGTTGATTTCTACAGAAATAGGGGTCTGGGCATCTCAGCCAGTGCGATATTAGAATCTTGCGCCTCTGTTTTTGCAGTAATTGTGTCGGGGGGTCGGGGGGCCGTTGCTCCTGGGATAGGCTACTCGGATGCGTTAAAACCTCTGAGTCCCCTTGGGGGAGCAGAGTGTGTTAGGAGGGGGGGACTGGAGGGGGAAGAGAAGCTCCCTTTTATAAAAATAAATACTATCTGCCTGTGAGGAGTTAAATCCAATCACTTGGTTTCACTATTACATTAACTGAAAGGAATGGGATTAAATAAAATCCTGGAGTTGTCTCTTTTCTCCCAATTCAGTTTTATTGTAGATTAGATAGACCCTGAGAGAGATTTTTTTGTCTCAGCTCAGCCAGTCTTTCAGCCATGATTTGGGGGCGTCGGTAACTCACCCATAGGGTAGGGGTCTGTTACAGGAGTGGGTGGGGGAGGTTCTGTGGCCTGTGATGTGGAGGAGGTCAGACTAGATGACCAGGATGGTCCCTGCTGTCCCTGAAGTCTGTGAGTCTCCCCTGACTGTGTATCTGTCACTCAGTAATACCTGCCATGTCCTCAGGTATCTCGGGCCTCCGGCCGGCTTTAGGAAGTGCAGGGCCCAATTTGAACAGGTTTCTGTGGGGCCGGCAGGGATGACTTAAAAAAAAACAGGTAAAAAGACACGTGGGGCTTGTACTCACCGGGTGGTGCTCCCAGTCTTCGGCAGCACTTCGGTGGCAGGTCCTTCACTCACTCCAGATCTTTAGCGGCACTGAAGGACCTGCCGCCTGATGTGCCGCTGAAGACCCCAAGCGCCATCAGGTGGGTAAAAATTAAAAATTAAAAAGGCGCCTCTAGCCAGGGAAGGGATTCTCACTGGGCGCAGGCCCGATTCGGGGGAATTGGTGGAATAGGCCTAAAGCCGGCCCCAACCGGCTGCTCATCTGTAAGCACAGCAGATGTTTGGGGTTGTCCCTGGAGATGGTGCATCGCCCCTTAGCCCGATGGGTGTAATACACGCAGCCCAGCACCCCCATCAGAAGTCACAGCAGTGACACACTGCAGCCCTGCCCCTGAGGCTGAGCACCTGGAAGGCTGTTAGTTCTGAATCAATTTGCCGTTCTGCCAACCGCAGGCTTTGCCATCCCATTACCAGAACGCCTGGGTTCTAGTTCTACCCAGCTACAGAAGGAGTCTAGGATGTGGGGTTTGCCCTGAACTTCCTGGAGCTAGGAGAGACAAATGACCAGCGCAGGAAATCGGGATTTAGGATGCCAAGGTTCTGTTCTCAGTTTTGATTTTCGGGTGCTCCGAGCTTTAGTTCAGACGTTCTTGTAAACTGCTGTACAAGTAGTGGGGGGTGGGGCGGGAAGAATGCATTTAGGAAAGTCTTTGATCCTTGATCTCACAATGGCTCATTTGAGTTTTAATGAACAGGATGTAACAACTTCTTACGTAAGCCTCCTTCGTTTGAAGGGTCACTTTTAGTCGCAGGGGTACATAAAAAGCAACTGTTTGCTGTCAGGCTACACCAGGGTGCACACAAGTGAAACATCGCAGGCAGCATCCCAAGAGCATTCCATGAAGCCCAAACACCAAACCCGTTCTGATGCACTTCGCCTCGAACAACGCCTGCTGTGATGGCGCGCGCACGCGGGTGAAGGAGGCTGGCTCCATCTACGCACTTGTGAGGCCTCGGGGCCTCGGCATGAGCTGGCACTTGCTCTGCCAGCGTCACCCTGGTCACCTTCCCTTCCGGACTGGGATGTGCGAGAGGAATCTGTGACCGGGTCCCTGTGGGGTAAGAGAAGCGAAGGAACAATGTGGGAACCGGTCACATTAACCGCACTGTACATCAGTGAAAGATCCAGACCCACAGGGAGGGAGAGACTGAGGGGGGGACCAGCACTCGCACCGGAATGGGACTGAGGGCAGCAGCGAGGAACCTCTGCCGCGAGACCCAGTGGGCCGCTGTGAAAGCAAACGGGGACGGTTTGCTGGGGAATGAAAGGGTTAAAGCCTGGGGCAGGTTTGTATTTCGTTCCCCTGGATGTTCGTTCTCATTCCGGTGCCCATTGCCCGGTCGCTTATGTCGCTGCTGCCCCCACGTGGCGGCCGCGGATTCTGCAGCCTGGGTTTTTGCAGGAGCATCAGTAGGTTTGTGTGTCACTGTGTCTCTCGCAACACAGTAATAGCGGGCGGCGTCCTCGGGCTTCAGGCCGGTCATTTGCAGATACAGCTCACTCTTGGGATTATCCCTGGAGATGGTGAATCGGCCTTTCACTGAATCAGGGTAGTATGTACTACTCCCATCGGATTCGGAGCTTATAACAGCGACCCATTCTAGCCCCTTGCCAGGAAGCCTGTCGGACCCAGTGCATGTAGTAATTGCTGAAGGTGAACCCGGAGGCTTTGCAGGAGAGGCGGAGAGAGTCTCCGGGTTTTTTCTCATCCCCTCCGGACTCCACCAGTTGCACCTGGGACCGGGCACCTGAGAACAAAGACAGGCCATTAATATCGGTATAAAAAACAGCGGTTAACACAATATTCTTCTAACTCTGCCCGTTATTCAGAGGAGGAAAATACCTTCCAAAGCGGCTACAGCGAAAATTACAAGGAGCAAAAATCCCATTTTCCCTGGTGCTGGAGGGGAAAGTTCTCAGGGACTGGCTGGTAACTGCACAGACCCAGGGGCTGCGGATTGTGTCTCCGGGTGCCAGCCTGGGCAGAGAGAGGCACAGATATAAACAGGAAACTGTCTCCCTCTTTTGCATGTCTCCGCTTTATAAGAGACACACACTCCTGCTGCCAGTGATCTGAGTGACTCGCCCTAGGGCTCCGGGTGCGGGAATCAGACTGTTCTATCCTGTGTCTGTGCAGCGCCGGGCACAGGGCGCTGGGATCCTCCTGACACTTTGGGAGGAATGACCAGCTCCCTGCAGTGACTGTATTTCCTCATCCGGGAACTGAGGGCCTGGCTATTGTGAGGTGATATTGAGGTTCTGGGGGGACTCAGTTCTGGATCCCCGTTCCACGCGCACAAGGGACCATGCAACGTCCGGTCAGGGGGGGTCAGTTTTCCGGGGGGGGTCGTGTCCCAGGGATCCATTGTCTGGGCCACCCGCTGGAGAGGGAAGATTCCCCATGGCACTGAGAGGGATTGGGGACGGAAGCCCCTTTCCCTTCCCGGCAGTGACCGGCTCCATTGAAATGATCCATGACACTAGGGACGTGATCTGAGCAAGCCTGGCTCGTGCTTTGGGCCGGGTCTGGGGCCCGCTTGTGGGTGCAGGTGGGAGAAGCTTGGCGGTGGGGGGGGGGGGGAGTCTGAGGGCAGAGTTAAGGTTTTGCAGTGGAGCCTCCCTGACATTAGTGGGCCGAGAGCGGCGTGTCTTGGAGTTTTTATTTAAGGAGGAGTCGAGGGAGGATTCAGGCTACAGTGAAGGAAGATGATTCTGCGCGGCTGATATTTATATTCGTGTTTCTATTCCTGTTCCCAGTCACAGGCCACTTCCCATTTACACTCGGGTTGTAAACTCGGTGGGACTGAGAGAGGTTTTATGGTCTGTGTTTGTACCGTGCCTAGGACTATGGGAGCCTAGACTGTTGATTAAGAAACATAAGAACGGCCAGACTGGGTCAGACCAAAGATCCATCTAGCCCAGTGTCGACAGTGGCCAGTGCCAGGTGGCCCCAGAGGGAATGAACAGAACAGGGAATCATCAAGTGACCCACCCCTGTCGCCCATTCCCAGCTTCTGGGGACACTAGGCCATGACCGGCACGAAATCTGTCACCGCTGAGCATCATCACCAAGATCATTTACTTAGTTAATTATTAATAAGCAATGAAGTGTAGACAGAAGCTTTCTCCTGGTTGTGTTTAAAGAACTTGTGTGACATGAATGCTACCTGTTTCTAAACCATCCGTGGATGTAATATTGAGGGATAACAACAAAAACAACAACAGGGATTTTTTTCCATTCCCACTTCCATTCAGACAAGTAGCAGCATTCACCCTGAAACACAGATCTCCCTTCCCATTACACCCATGTCCCCTTTCATCCTGCAGCACAGCCAGGGCCTGAGCAGGGGCCTGGGGCTGGTGAGGAGCAGACTGTGAACTGCTCTGACATCCCAGAGACGCTGGTTGTGAGGTCCCCGTGCCACAGAGCAGGGTGACATGTTTTCCTCTCACCTTTCCCATTTTTTCCTTATTTTTAATTGTTTGCTGTTTAATGACTTGTATTTGCTTTGAACTGTAGGTGATGATCAGTGGGTCAGGGAAGCGTCCAGTGCAGAGAAAGCCCCCCCCCCCCGGGGCGGGGACACCTCGACCCCTGCCCATGAGTGACCACAACTCAAAGGTTGGGGGTGGAGTCCCCCCAGGAATCCTGGGGCCCAGCTCTTGTCGGGGTTACGATGGTCTCTGCCACACAGGGACGTGGAAGAGGAGCCTCGAGGCGTCAGGCAGGGGCTGCTGGGTAAAGGCAGTGGGAGCGAGGATCTCAGATCCTTTATAACGTGCCCACTTCACCGGGGTAGTGCAGAAAGCCAGGAAAGTTCCCACGAATAGCAAGGGGACCATCCCTCACTTACTGCTAATAGAATATCTGGCGAGCCCGAGTGAATCCCCACCACGGCCCACGTGCGGGAACACCCCGTTCCCGGATGTATCACCGCCTCTCCTGATGGATCTAGATATGATCTGAGCAGCCGGGTTCATTTCCCCCATTTCAAAGAGGAGGGAAATTACTGTCTCCTGTGAGCTCCACAGCGCAGGCTAGTCAGCATCACACCGCTGGGACTTTCTCTGGTAACCGCCACGGGTGATTTTTTGTCTCTGAGCACTCAGCCCGGCATCCGCCCTCACTGTGCAGGGGGCGTGTCTGGGCCCACAGTATATACCGGGCTGGTGTCCTCGGCACTCTCAGGCCGCCCGTCAGTTGCCAGCTACACCAAGGGTGTTGGGATTGTCCCTGGGGACCTGGCGTGAACCTCCCGCAGGCGCGCCGCGCGAAAGCCGCTTCTATTGGAGCAGCCCCCCTGGCCCTTGCACTGTGTCAGCCGTAATATGTGCTACTCCGACTGCCCCCCCTGCTGTATACGGGAGTCTGACCCCCTTCGACTTCCACCAACCCCCTGGGACGCTTGGGCACCTGGGAATATAAAGACTCATTACGGGGAAC
>NC_059084.1:49108969-49146480 GCF_020497125.1 Mauremys mutica
CTCATTTGCATATTCCCCTCCTTATAAGAGGCACAAATGTCTTGCCTGCTCTGTATATTTCAGTGACATATGAGGAAGGGGTATCTTTGACAGAGAGCTTCATTCTTAAGAACCCATTCCCAAATCATAAAGAGGGGTCCTTTTTGGGTTTACCAGAAATCCAGTCTTGGCTGTTGATATGCTAACAACAATCAATAACTGAGAACTGCATGTCGATAACAGTAAAGGGTTCTAATTTATTCAGTTTTGCTTATTGCTGACTGATTGTTGTTGTGTACTGAAGAAATCCCTACATGGATAGATAAGAATACCCTGTTAAATCAGACTTTCTATTTCAATTGGGTGGGTACCTGGCCCTCCTCTCATTGTATTGCTAGAGTCCTTCTGTTACCAATGTTTTAATCTGTTTGAATGAATGACCCAGAGCATCAGCTATCGTCAGTCGGGATAGCAGCCCTGGGATCCGTGGAGCTTCCAGAATTCACATCAGTCAGTGAGGCTCTGACCCCAGAACGATTGTCCTTCTGTCGGCCTTGGCCAAAGCTTCAGAGAAAGAGGGTGCGTATAGGGATGGGCGAGGGGGGGGGGGGGAGATAGATAGATACATAGATAGATAGATCCATCCACTCAGGTGTTTTATACCATTAGTTATTAAAACACATTCGCTTGCATCTACCATTCATCTCACACATTTCTGGGAGACAAAACCTGAATTTAGCCCAGGGTTTCTCAAACAGGGGTCGCCCCTTGTGTAGGGGAAGCCCCTGGCTGGCAGGCCGGTTTGTTTACCTGCCGCGTTGGCAGGTTCTGCAGATCGTGGCCGTGGATCGCTGCTCCGGGCCAATGGGGGCTGTGGGAAGTGGCGCAGGCCGAGGGACTTACTGGCTGCCGCTTCCAGCAGCTCCCATTGGCCCAGAGCAGCGATCTGCGGCCAGGACCTGCTGACGCGGTAGGTAAACACACGCCCCCGCCCGCCAGGGGCTTTCCCTACACAAGGGCGACCCCTGTTAGAGAAACTCTGTCATAGGTTCTCACACCGGATGGATGGGCGTTGTTTGATGAGGCCCATACACGTGAGACGGTGCGCAGGGCAGGGAGTCGATTAGTTATGGAAGTTGTTTAATACCTTTGCGCACATAGAACAGAAATACCCAATGCTCGATAGTCTCATTGGCGGTAGCCCCGTGCCTTGTTCTGACTGTCAGTGTTACTGGTTTTCTTTCTCTTGTTTTATCCCCCCTGATTTTAGGAAGGTGTAGAATGGGAGTCTTTATTTGCTCATATAAATTATTAAAAATTAAGAGGAAAAGATCCAGGTACAGCCCTTTACAGTCAGAGAGGACCGGCCCATGGATCTGTACCTCGTGTGATGCTAGATTTGGCCAGAGCAGGGCACCTTGCAGTGAACACGTTGCTTTCTCTTTTGAGTTTCGAGTCCCGGGAGTGTCAGGGTCTCACGAGCTGTGACTTTCCCTACTGACGTCAATGGGAGGTTTTTGTCGGAGCTCAGACCGGCTTCGCTTCTCTGTGTGTCTCGCACAATAACACTGGGTGGTGTCGTCCAGTTCAGGGATTTCCCTAGACCCCCCCTTGGTGGGGTGTACACCCCCCCCCGAATTTCCTCAACTTCCCCCCCCCCCCCGTTTTGTGAGCTAGTTACATGCAGTGTTGCCAATTTAGTGAATGTTTGGAAATTTGAATTGAAATTGAAACATTAATACACACTTTAAAAGCATATGCAGTGTATGATAAAATACGTGTATCTGAAAAAGGATCATAGATTTGAAAAGTATGAACATAGACTAGCTTCCTTCTGCAGCTGTTGTTTTTTATGGCAATGTCAGTGCATTCATTTTGGTGATGTTGGCCAACCTAATAATGTCAAATTATGATTTGTAAGCAAAGTCTAAATGAGCTCTCCCTGACAGCTAGTGTTGAGTCAGGGGCTGGGGGGAAAGGCTTCCGGACCAGATTGTATTTACATTCACACCTAATCTACCTAGGGATCCAGCAAACGGAGCTGTGTTGCCCTCGTGATAGATTTTGGCTGGGGTTGGGTTACAAATCACTTGAATGTGGGGTAATGAAAAGTTATTTTTATTGTATGAGTAAAGGGCAGTAGAACTGTACTTAGCCTGTGCTGACCGAGGGCATCAAGAGAGAGGGTGCGGACAGATGTTTTGTTTGATGGTCTGCCTGAGTCACAAGAACTATTTGACCTGCCCTTCTCCACTATTTAAAGACAGAGCTGATTAGGCTCCATAGAGAGTCATTTGCTTTGTTAAGTGACCACGAGAGCTGAAATCACTGATAAGAAGATCTAAGTGCTTAGACCTGCTGTGGGGATAGTGTGTCTGTGGAAGAGACGGCCCAGCCTGCACTAGCAGCAAGGTTCTCCCACTGAGAGCTCAGCTGAAATCACTGAGAGCTGGTGGAACCTCAAGAGACCAACTCACCGAGGTCACAGTGGCAGGTGGGAGCAGAAGGTGATGGTGCAGGGCCATTGGCAACAGAGTGATGAAGTGAACAGTGGCACAACGAACAACAGTGGACAAAGCGAACAGTGAGCAGCTGGAGGAATGAGCAAGGTCCCTTCTTTCCTCCCATTTGGGAGGTGAACTCATGCGAAAGCACCTCTGAGTCTCCACTGAACAAGGACAACACTGGTGAGTGGGGTGCGGTGGAGAGAAAAGTGAGGGACACGTTAAATGAACATTTGTTTGTTGGACGATAGTTTAGTGACTTTCTCCAGAATGCTAGATTTGTGACTGGGAATGGAAACTTTTATACATGTTTCCTAGTAGGTCAAAATTTTTAAAATGCATTATATGCCAAGGTTGTTATCTCCCAGCGTTGCTATATTGAGAGGTCATTATGTTGGGGATTTTCTGTACTAAACATTTCGTATTATTATAATTATTTTTTACATAAGAATGGTCATACTGGGTCAGACCAATGGTCCATATAGCCCAATATCCTGTCTTCCAACAGTGGTCAAGGGCAGGTGCTTCAGAGGGAATGAACAGAACAGGTAATCATCAAGTGATCCATCCCCTGTTGCCTATTCCCAGCTTCTGACAAATGGGCTAGGGACACTCAGAGCATGGTGTTGCATCCCTCCCAATCCTGGCTAATAGCCACTTTATGGACCTATTCTTCAGGAATTTATCTAGTTCTTTTTTTAATCCTGTTATAGGTTTGGTCTTCACACCATCCCCTGGCAAAGAGTGGGATGTGCAAGGGCAAGTGCAGCAAGTGTGAACACACTATTGCACAGGCAGTTGTCAGTGTGAACACATAACAGTGGTTTTCCTTCGGTGCTCTCTGAGTGGCGCTGTAACTGCTGGCACTGTAACTTTTCAAGTGTAGACATGCCCTTTGTCTCTCACACAATAATAGCAGGTGGTTTCCTTAGGATTCAGGCTGTTCATCTGCAGGTACAACAAGCTGTTGGGATCATTTCTGGAGATGGTGAATCACCCTTTTATTGAGTCACCATAGTATATAGTACTGCCCGCAATGCTGGTGAGCCTGGCAGACCCAGTCCATCCAGTAGCTGCTGAAGGTGAACCCAGAGGTTTTGCATGAGAAGTGGAGAGCGTCTCTGGGTTTTCTCACATCCCCCCTGACTCCACCAGCTTCTCCTGTGAGTGGACATCTGGGAATAAAGACGAATTAAGGGGTACATTAGTATCTAGGACAACAGAATAACAATCCCCTACCTCTCCAATACATGAAAAGGGAGAAAATACCTTCAAACGCTGCTGCAATGAGTACGAGATATAATCAAAGTCTCATTTCCCCTTGTTTGGAGAGGAGAGTTTTCAGGGGGATTGTCTGGTGACTGCACAGAGACAGGGGGCTGCAGATTGTCTGTCCAGGTGCAGCTGCATTTAAAAACCAGTAGAGCACTTCAATCACCCTGGACACACAATAGCATACTTAAAAGTGGCCATTCTTCAATTTTAAAAAAACTTCAAAAACAGATTTCAATTAGAAACTGCAGAACTGGAATTAATTTTCAAACTTGACACCATCAAATTAGGCCTGAATAAAGACTGGGAGTGGCTGGGTCACTACAAAAATAATTTCCCCTCTTTTGACACTCACACCTTCTTGTCAACTGTTGGGAATGGGCCACATCCACCCTAGCTGAATTGGCCTCATTAGCACTGACCCCTCACACATGCACTTCATAAGGCAACTCCCATCTTTTCATGTGCTGTGTATTTATACCTGCTCACAGTATTTTCCACTCCATGCATCTGATGAAGTGGATTATAGCCATTGAAGGCTTATGCCCAAATACATTTGTTAGTCTCTAAAGTACCACAAGGACTCTTCATTGTTTTAGCTTTAAACAGGAAACTCTCACTCTATTTGCATATCTCCCTTCTGATAAGAGACTCCAATTATTTCCTAGAGCAAACTCAGTTTCTTTGTGTGTGGCTGAGAGAAGGGCTGGCAATTTATCTCTGGGGTACCACCCCTCTCCCAGTCGGGGTGCTAGCATGATTGGATTAGAGCTTCTTATGTGACTATAAGGAGTCCACTTCACATCATCTTTGTCCTCTCTGTAACTCCCACATTTAAGCCTAACCCTAAGGATAAACCCTCACCTTAAATTTTGTATTGATCTGAACCTGAAAGCTAAAGAGGTACCTTAGTACTATCATAGATAGAGATAGAATATCAGTTGGAAGGGACCTCAGGAGATCATCTAGTCCAACCCCCTGTTCAAAGCAGGACCAATCCCCAAACAGATTTTTTTCCCCAGATCCCTAAATGGCCCCCAACAAGGATTGGACTCAGGATTGGGTTTCACAGGCCAATGCTCAAACCACTGAGCTATCCCTCCATCCTCACTTCTTCCCTGAAAGCAATTCTAACCCTCAATGTAAATTATAACCCTGACTTTTAATACTAGCCCTCACTCTCCATCACAACCTTGAAACTAATGTTAAACCCTGACCTAAAACCTAAAGATAAAGATAAAATCAAACCCACAATTTAACACTTAACTGAACAGAAACCTAAATTTGTACTGTAACCCTATTTCTATGGGTAATAGCCTTAATCTTTAACATTTTCCCTAACCCTAACCTTAAATGTATAAAATAACCATAATCCTAAATTTGGCCCTAATATTAAACATGCCCTGTCACATTAACCTTTAACTGTAACCTGAACCTCAAATTTATTCTCTCTCTAAATCCTAAGCCTATTTGTAACCATAAACCTTAACTTTAACCCTAAACCTAGAGCTAATCTTAATCCTAAATTTTAATCCTTCCAGAGGCCTGAAGTCTTGCCATAATGCTAAAGTCTATACCTTAAACTGTAGCCTTAATGCATGGGCAGACAGGAGTTGTGTGATAATGTTAATGGAGGTGGGGCAGAATAAATAGAATCACATAATGTTTAGTAGCCTTGGAGGCAGAAATGTCAATAGTCCATTGAAGTTTATTGAAAACTGCTTTAACGTTTGAAAGGAGTTTCCTTCTCCTGCATGGAGGCTGTTTGACTCTGTAGGGAAGCCTGTGATCTGGATTTTTAACAGTCACTTTGCAAAGAGCCATGGCGGATCAGGATGGGGATGGGCTGTGTTGCTCTCCCTTCGGGATCAGTCTGCTTTGTCTCTTTCGGGTTTTGGTTCTTGTGTGTTAGGGATCTGGATTCTGAACAATAATAAAGTACAGTAAAGTTTCTGCCTTTCAGGAAGAATATTGTGTGTGTGTGTGTGTGAGAGAGAGAGAGAGAGAGAGAGAGAGAGAGAGAGAGAGAGAGATAACTTTTCTGTGTGCATGTCCTTTAGGTTGCTCATGTGTAAATAGAGATGGAGCTGTCTTTGTGAGCCCCTCCCCCCACCCCCACCAGTAGCTGTTGGTATAGGAAGTATGATAGTAAAGCGTCTACTCCCACTTCTTCCTGGAAGCCTTTCGGATCCAAGGCATGATGTGCAGGTTCACCTTACGTCCATCTACAGCTCATGTCAGACTTTTTCACTGCTGGAGCAGATTGAGTCAAGACAATCTACCAAAAAAACACCCTGGAGAGGAACGCAATTAGTGAAACGTGATATGAATAGTGAATAATTAAATTAAAAATGTCTGGAGCCTGACTCTGCCTTGATGTGAACCTTACAAGGCCATTCCCAGCTGTGCAAAGAGGAGGAAGCAATGATTTGCACCCACTTTGCTCTTACATTCCTTATTTGTCAGAGGAGTTGTATGTCGGTTTCATCAACTTCCCAGGCCAGTCCATCGAGTTACAGCAGGGATGACTCTGTCCTCTACAGTGTAGTTCAACTGTAGTTCATGTCAAAAAATCGACGCCAGAGTCCAGTCAGTCAAATGAAGTTTTGTAATGCAAAGAGCATTGTGGTGGGATGGGAAGGGAGACCTCAATGAGTCAGGTCTTTTGTCTGAGGTGCTACTGTCAGTATTTAACCAGGGAGTGGGAGCTGTCAGCTTTGCATACACTGGATTGACCGAAGGGGTTTAAACCAAGAAGCAGGGAGTGTGTGGGGCCTGGATAGGTGGATGGAGCGCTGGATTCAGGTGGGTAGCCAGAGAGTCTAGCAAAGGCTGGGAGGGTCTCTCTTTAATACAATGCCTGATACTTGATCAGAGATCACACACACTATGCAGTGATGGGCACCAGGGTGGACTATTGTCTGGGAAGTATATACATAAAACCTGACTTTACTCCTGGCCTGGTGACCCTTCCTATTCCTGTGCCCAGTGGGGTATCGTTTATGGATCTGCAGCTCTCTGTGGCTTATGGGGTAAGGGGGGGTTAAGGGACAGTGTTGTGAGGATAAAGGCGATAACCGCTTGTGAAGGGCAGAGATGCCACGGTGAGGGGCCCCGCATCGTTTATAATGAACTAATCACCTTCCGCTGCATTAATCCGCTAAACATCCCAGTTTGCTGAAAGGGCCAGAGCCTCCCTGGTGTGAATCCGGAGTAACTCGAGTCTAGTGAAAGCAGCTGCGGTGACTTTACACCAGTGGAGGATTTGGCCCCAGGCAGGGCCGGTGCAAGGATGTTTCACACTCTAGGCGAAACTTCCATCTTGCACCCTCTCCCATCCCCGAGCCCTGCGGTGGCTCCCTGCCCCCTCTGCCCTGAGGCGCCCCCCGTGCAGCAGCTCCAACCCCCGCCCTGAGGTGACCCCTGCCCCCATGGCAGCTGCCCGCCCCAGCTCACCCCTGCTCTGCCTCCTCCCCGAGCACACTGTGGTTGCTTCTCTTCTCCTGCCTCCCAGGCTTGCGGTGCCTAAGCTGATTGGTACCGGAAGCCTGGGAGGCAGGAAAAGTGAAGCCGCCACTGCGTGCTCAGGGAGGAGGTGGAGCAGGGGTGAGCTGGGTCAGAGAGTTCCCCTGCGTGCCACCCCCTCCCTTACTTGCTGCAGGCGGCCCTCCCCACACACCCCTGCCCCAGCTCCCTCTGCCTAAATGCTGGCGGCAACTGGGGCCGCGGTCGTCACCGAAGAAAATGCCCCCCAAATCCTAGTGCCCTAGGCGACTGCGTAGGTCACCTAATAGGTTGCACTGGCCCCGCCGACAGTCAAAATATTTTGAAACACAAAGTCAGGCTGGGAAAAATGCCTTGACTGGTGAAAACCGTCATGAATCCAGTTCTGCTGATTTACCCACTGCCCCCTGGACTCCAGAGGAGCTCTGGCTGATGACACTGGCTGCATGGCCAGCCCGCTGGCGTTAGCTGGGCTGGGCTGAGTTACTCTGAATGGGATCTGGCCCATTCACGTCAATGAAATTACACCTATTTACATCCTTACAGCACTTGGCCCATTGGCTCCAGGAAAGCTGAGCTGATTCACACTGGCTGGGATCGGGCTTTCTCTGCCCACCGGCACAGGCTGCAGGGGCGCCGCATTGGGGCAGGTAGGAGCTAAGTGGCTGCAATGGTTTGTCCCACAGGTACGTTAAAAGGCTCAAGTCTGCAAGAGTCAAAATGTCTCCGCTTCCATCGGTGTGAGTGGGATGGAGGTGTCTGAACAGCTCCTTTGGCGATGCGTTTGGCAGCGTGTGCTCTGCGGGGTGGGATGCTCAGAGGCTGCCGAGCAGAGGTGAACGTGGGGAGGCAGCAGGGTGCTCAGGTGGCCGCAGATGGACCCCTCCCCCTAGGGCCGGCTCTAGGTTTTTTCCTGGTGGCCAAGGTGGATCAGTTCATGCTCACCGCCCTCACCCCCGACATGCTGGTGGCCGAGGACCTGGAGAGCCCCCCGGACCTGCTGCTCTTCAGCCTCACGGTGTCCTGGCCCAGCCCGGGCAGGCGGGAAGGCGAGGATCTCCGGCTGCGGGGCTACGGGCTCAGCACCGAGGAGCCCAGCCGGCCGCTCACCTCCTCACACACTCCGGGAGCCCCTCTTGCTGCCGCCGCAGCCGGGGCTCGGCTCCAGGGGACCCCGCATCCCTCCCTTCCCGGCTCCTCACACACTCTGGGCAGGGCCACCCAGAGGATTCAGGGGGCCTGGGGCAAAGCAATTTCGGGGGCCCCTTCCATAAAAAAAAGTTGCAATACTATAGTAACATGTATCTGAAAATATAAAAAATAACCAGTGAAATACATTCAACAATTAATTTGTAATAATTTTGAAAAGACACGAAATACATTAACTGCTTTACTGGTCTGTCTACATTTGCAATTACATAATGGGCTGTTGCTGGGTGATGGTGATGGTTGGTGCCAATGGGCTGCCACTGCCTGTGGGTGGTGCTGCTGTTGCCCAGGGCTGGGTGGGAAGCTGGGCTCTGGGTTGGGGGGTGCCCGGCTCACAGGGGCTGGTCTCAGAGCGGGGGTCAGGGCTGTGGGGGATGGGGTCGGGGGGTGTCTGGCTCACAGGGGCTGGGCTCGGAGCTGAGGGTCAGGGCTTGGGGGGGGATGGGGCTGGGGGGGGCAGGCCCTGGCTCCTTACCATGCCGCTTACCCCCTCTCCCGGAGAGCGCTGCAACGGCCTGGTGTCTCCAACTGGGGCCTGAGTTCCCAGCGCTCGGCTGCAGCTTGTAGCCCCGCCCCCTTATCAGCTGAGACACCGGGGGATGGGAGAAGACGGAGGCAGGAGGAGCCTCCGACATACTCCTGGGGGCCCCTGTGGCCAGGGCCGGCTTCAGACCCCAGTGCACCAAGCGCGCACGTGGGGCGGCATTTTGCCGGCAGGGTGGCAGGCGGCTCCGGCGGACCATCCGCAGTCATGCCTGCGGGAGGTCCACCGGAGCCGCGGGACCGGCGACCAGCAGCGCGCCCCCTGAGGCGTGCCGCCCTGCTTGGGGCGGCCAGATTCCTAGAGCCGCCCCTGCCTGTGGGGCCCGGGGCCTGGGGAAAGTTGCCCCACTTGCTCCCCCCTGGGTGGCCCTGACTCTGGGAGCCCTTCTCGCTGCTGCCGCAGCCCAGGCTCGGCTCCAGGGGACCCAACTTACCTCCCTCCCCAGCTCCTCGCACACTCTGAGAGCCCCTCTGGCTGCAGTGGTGAGAGGGGCTCCCGGAATGTGTGAGGAGCCTGGGAGGGAGGGAGGCGGGGTCTGGAGGCAGGGAGGGAGGAGGGGTCCTGCTGCCGCTGCCTCTCCGAGTCTCCCCAGGGCGGTGCAGGGTTTCCCTTCCAGAGTGGGCTGTGCAGGGCGCCGCTGGGGTGGGCAGGGGGCGCGGATCCCTGCTCCTGGATCCCAGCTCCGGCGAGTGGCTGTGCCAGGGACGGCTCCCGGCAATGCTGTCCCAAGCAAAAAAATAAACAATAAAAAGGGGGGGCGGAGTGCTGCCCCTTAGAAAGTGCCGCCCCAAGCACATGCTTGGAGGGCTGGTGTCTAGAGCCGGCCCTGCCTCCCCCACCCTTCAGGGGGGTGTTCAGTACTGGTCTCATTCACCGCTGTTAGTGCAGCCCAAGAGAGCAGAATGCAGCTCTTCATGCAGACAAATGTTTGAATATAAGAAAATACCTAATGTGGGAAGGACACAACAAATGTCATTGATTCCATGCTTGGCAGTGCAGAACAGAGGCTGCTGGCCCCGCAGCCTGACCTACTTGGAGTTTCTCCAGAGAAAACTGTATCCTTCCTTTGACTAAACTGATTGTCTTTGGGCTTGGCTACTATTGCAGCTGTACAGCACTGGGAGTTAAACCTGTCTCCGTACAGCTGAGTAGGGAAAGTGCTGCAGTCTGGCCGCACTGACAGCTACCAGCGCACTGTCGTGGCCACATCTGCAGCATCTGCAGTGGCATTGGGAGTGGTGCATTATGGGCAGCCATCCCAGCGTTCAAGTGGCTGCAACGTGCTTTTCAAAAGGGGAGGGGAGTAGGGTGGAGTGTGACAGAGCGTGTGGGGGAGAGAGAGAGTGGATTTGTGGGGCTGACACTGTCAGCAGCAGCCTTGCAAGTTCTGACCCCCACCCCCACCCCTCTCTCACTCACTGAAAGCAAACAGCAGCTGTTTTTTTCCTCACAGACCAGATAAGCAGCCTCGCGGAAACAGACCCCTCCCCCCTCCTGCCTGCTGAGCTGCTTCTCTCCTCTACACTAGCTGTGGGTGTTCCAAAGGCAGCTCCCTGCCTCTGCTCATTCACAGCAAACAGTGAGTTCTTAAAAGGATTATGGGAAGCTTCCAGAGCTCAGTGTACTAAGATTATTCCCTGTTTACACTGGCGCTGCAGCAGCAGCAGCACTATACTCTTTATTCCTCTCCTTGAGGTGGAGTACAAACAGCGCTGTAGCTACGGAGATACAGCGCGGTATGTGCCTTGCCAGTGTGGATGGGGAGTGAGTTACAGTCCTGTAAAGCCACCAGCAGCAGCACTGCAACTCTCCAGTGTAGCCAAGGGCTTAGGACTTGTCTACACTGGCACTTTACAGCGCTGCAACTTTCTCGCTCATGAGTGTGTGGAAAAAACACCTCCCTGAGTGCAGCAAGTTTCAGCGCTGTCAAGCGCCAGTGTAGGCAGTGCACCAGCTGCCCTTTAGCGAGATACAATTGAAAGTGCCTCTTTACAAAATATTACTTATGAGAACATAATTGATGATTTTGTAAAGAAACAGTGTAGAAAAAATGCTATCTGGGTTTTTTTTTTTCCAAATTGAATACGTTTCTCCAGAGGAAGTTAAATTTTATTTTTCCATTCATGCATCTATACTATTTATTTTTATGCATTTTTCACTTTAGCATAATGCAAACACAAACTTTCATCTAGACCAGAAGTTCTCAAACTGGGGTCCGAGAACTCCATTCAGGTGGACAGAGGAAAAATTATTATAATATTTTTCTTTTTATAAAGCACTCTGATCCAAAGCACTTTACAATAGTTAGCTAATGGTACAAACAATATCTGGAAAGATCATTAAATGGTCCACTGAGACACTCAGCACTTTTCAAGAGGTCCCTGAAAAAGGTTAGACTGCAAAAACAATCCAGGTTCCTCACTTTACTTTCACTTATTTCCAATTACTTATAATATAGGAGGAGGAGGAAGGAAAAAAGAATGAAAAACGAGGGGCAGGGGAGATAAGAGAGAATGTTATTTTTCTTGTCTGGGTCCCATGCAGGGAGCAAACATGAAGCTGAGCACAGGGCCCCACTAACGAAATCCGCCCCTCAGTAGGAATCAGTGTGAGGAAGGCCTAGCCATCCTTGCTAGAGGCAGATGCTCTGGCAGGTCACCCACATGGACTCCAAGGTAAAATGAGGAGCCCAGGGCTGCAGCCATCAGCCACTCAGAGACTCCTGCTCCACTTCCTCGTTTTCCTTGTGCAATTTCCTGTTCTTTGTTTCCTTGGTGTTAGTATAGCACCCGATCTGAACACCATCTGTTATTATTTTGTTACTATTATTATTATCATCAACATCTTCATCCTCCTCAGCAGCTCGATTCAAATCGGTGCTCCCAAAAACTGTCCAGGTCAACCTCATTTTTCTGTTTAGTCCCTTGCTATCTCTTTCCGTATTTCTCTTTCCCATCCGGTGGGGAAGGACTGGATTTGTTTGTGTGTTTCCCCGAAAAGCCCTTGGAAGATCCAGGATACTTCATTTTGCTGGACAAGCGCTGCCAGCACTTTTGTAAATGTTGCCATCAGGGCGCTGGTGCGTGTCACTGGGCTCATGATCCTCCTGTTCGTGGCATCACCTTGGTGCAAATATACATCAGAAGTTCGCTCAGATTCCGTACCCGCCTCCTCTTTGCATTTTCTTTCCACGTACATGGAGTGTTATGGGGAAGGGGGAGAGGAGAATCTCAGCTCTTTCCGTTCAAATTGTGAAAATTAAGTGGACAGAATCCGCTTCCCCTTTTTGTACCAGTCCCGCTCTGCTCTGTGTCACTGTGTCTCTGGCGCAGTAATAGGTGCCGGTGTCCGCAGCTGTCAGCGAGCGGAGCTGCAGGGAGAACTGGTTCTTGGAAGTGTCTTGTGTGATGGTCACTCGGCTCTGCAGAGCGCTGGCGTAGTCAGTGTACCACTGACTCGATCTGTAGTAAATGCGTCCCACCCATTCCAGCCCTTTCCCCGCGGGTTGCCGGATCCAGTCCCAGGTGACGCTGGTGCTAGAAACCGAGTCTCCGGAGATGGTACAAGTGAGTGTCAGGGACTCCCCGGGTTTCACCGCTCCCGGGCCCGTTTCCTTCAGCTGCACTTGGGAGAGGACCCCTGGGAAGGAAACACAGAAATGAACCAGTGAGCCAGGCCCCTGTCCCCTGGGAGCGGGGAACATGTGAAAATTAAACACCCTGAGACCGCACCTAAGGGAGTGAGGCGCCCAACTGCCACTAAATTCCATTGGGATATGTGCACCTAATTCCCTTAGGCTCATTTGAACAGCGCCTCTTCTGCAGTCACTGCAGCAGGGAACCCTCCTGACCCCCAATAGACACGTACCTAAAGGGGCCACCAGCATGAACAGGAAAATCAGCAGCAGGTTCATCTTCAGTGAAGGTGCAAACTGTCTCCAGCAGCGAGACCCGGGCAGTTCTGTGTCTGGGGGGAGTATGAGGCTCCTCCAATCAGGGGGTTGTATTTAAACAGGAACCCTCCGGGGCAGGGATTTGCATGCGAGTTTCACAAGGCGACTATAAGCGATGACCGGGTGTGAGCTCTGTCAGCACATGAGGATCTCTCCCTGGGGTGCGTGTCCCCCTAAGACAGTGAGTTCAGCTCAGAAAATTATGAAGCCTCCTAAGGCGTATGGACGCCCCAACTCAATTTAAATAAATAGCATTTGGTCGTTTAAGACTCGTAAAGTTGTGTGAGATTCTCAGCCACATATAAGCGCAGGACAGCGCCTTCTTAGCAACGGAGGGATGTTTGGGAACGGGAAATGTAACCTCCTCTCTTGTGGCTTTGGCGGGGATTTCAATAGAGCCCCAGGGAATTGGGAAATGGAGGGTTTAACTCCCTTACAGTATCTCTGATATCCTACCCCGTGCTCGGTAGAGATTAATGATAGTGCTGGGGGCAGCATTGCCTTTACTGTACAGACATAGCTACATTCCCAGTGAATAGCGGCTTTGTTGAAATCAGTTCCGTTCAGTGGAAGTCTTTGGGCTGATCAGGGCCGGCTCTAGTGTTTTTGACGCCCCAAGCAGTGCGCTGAATTGACGCCAGAGGGCGGGGGCAGTCCGTGTGCCCTTAATGCGGCTCGCGCGTTTCCCCGGCGGTGGCAATTCGGAGGCAGCTTCTTTCTTCAGCCGGAAGACAGAAGCTGCGCCCCTGCCGACAGCGGAACATAGACGCTGCCGCCCAATTGCCGCCCCCGCTGAAACGCGCCTGCCGCCCTACGGGCACGCGGCCTGCCCCCGCCCTCCCGCAGCAATTCGGGGCGCTGCTTGGGGGCCAAAACACAGGGACTGCCGCCCCTTGCAGATTGCCGCCCCAAGCACCGGCTTGGGATGCTGGTGCCTGGAGCCGGCCCTGCGCACAGTAATACCGGGCGGTGCCCTCCGCTTCCAGGCTGGTCACGTGTAGGTAGAAATCGGAGCTGTCCTTGGAGGCTGTGAATCGCCCCTGGATTGCCGGGGAGTAGCTGTTGTCAGACGATGTATAATAGTAGATCAGCCACTCCAGCCCCTTTCCCGGAGCCCGTCGGACCCAGTTCATATAACAGCTGCTGAGATCAAAGTCGCTCACGGGCACAGGTCAGTTTGGTGGATTCTCCGGGCTGGACTGGGTGAGAACCAGCTGTGCCCGGGCCCCTGGAGACAAACAAAGCGGGTTGTTACAGGAAATGTTTAAAAGGAACAGTGACATTAAATAGATACAATCGACGGAAGGAGACAGACAGCTCGGCAGATATTGGTCTAATACATCCCTAGCGTGACTCCATTGGCCTTCCCACGCAGGATGTTGGAGAGGGGATTTTTTCTAACGCACTCACATCATTTAGCAGCACGAGCACTATTGACTTTCTGAGTGTTCCTGGGGAACTTGGCAACTTCTGAAAACCCCCCTCAGCCCCACAACTGCAGAGATACCGAGAATGGGCGGGTGAACAGACAAACAAACGCACATGAGAGTCCAGCCAGGAAAATGCGGAGTCTCAGCGGACCCAGCCTGGTGATGGGAAGGGAGCGCAGCCCGGTAAATCCCTGAGCCAGATGCGGGGCCTGTGGCTGGGACGCCCGAGTCAGTGCGTAAATAGGGGCTTGGCTGTGCCAGCTTTGCATAATCTGGGGAGAGCCGGGCGGGTTGGAAATAAACGGTGCCAAATTCAGCAAGGGGCGCAGGCCCGATGAGAGATTGAGGGCGGGGGGGCGGTGACCTGATAGGGAAGAGCAGAGACCAGAACCCTCAGCCAAAGAACGGGACTATGTGAAAACAGAACCAGAACTATCCCCTGACACTAGTCTTTGGACATGACCTACAGGCAATCTGAAAGCGATGCTTCCTTACTGTGTGTTCTTGGCAATTTGGCCAAACCTCACCCCACAGCTGTTTCCAACATGCACCTCCTGCCCAAGACAGGAGTTTCGAAAAAGAAAGCTGGAAGGAACCATTTGGGAGCCTTTGAAAATCCCACACTAAAATGGTTTGGTCTTGTCTCTGAACAGAGTCCTAACGGCTGTATTCAGGGTGAACCACCAGGTGTATAGGAACGGCCCGAAATTACCCAGGAAATAAAACAAACTCATCTTTAACTCTTCTCCAGCTTGTGCTTATGCATTAAAGAGCAAACAGAGGCAATGCGCTCATGGAGCACCCTTCAGCCTTCTCCAGGTATCTGCAGAGAGTGACAAAATTATGGTGTGAAAAATTCTAGGGCGGGTCCACCACAGCTCTAAAGAACATAAGAACAGCCAGACCGGGTCAGACCAAAGGCCCATCTAGCCCAGTGTCCTGTCTCCCTGCAATGGCCAGTGCCAGGTGCCCCAGAGGGAATGAACAGAACAGGGAGTCACCCAGTGATCCACCCCTGTCGCCTATTCCCAGCTTCTGGCAAACAGACTCTTTAAATAATGTCTCTGGCATTTCTTCCTCTTAGTTCATGTTTAGGAGGCGGGTTGAAGGGCAGAAAGCTAATTATTCATAGTAACTGAGGTGGATTCTATTTCTCCATTGCTGTCCGCTAAATAAGCTACTCTCTGTTCTGTCAACATAGTGAGTCTTTAATTACCAATGTGCATTTTTAGAGGACGGAAGCCCTGATTAAGGGCTGGAGACTTTACAATCTATGGATCTGTGTTTACACTGCTCTGCCCTGTCAGTGCCTGCTGCTCTCTGCTGGCGCTGAGAATGTTTGGATTCGAGGAGGAGGTTTTTGTATTCACTGCAGTTGATTTCTGATCGCTGTGTCTCTCGCACAGTAATAGCGGCCGGTGTCTTCCGCTTTCAGGCTGGTCATTTGCAGATACACCAGGCTGTTGGAGTCGTCTCTGGAGATGGTGAATCGCCCTTTAACGGCATCACTGTAAAACGTGCTGTGGCTATTAGCAGGGTTGTATATCAGCGAAACCCACTCCAGGTCCTCCCCGGGCGCCTGACGGACCCAGCTCATATGGTAGCTGGTGAAGGTGAACCCGGAGGTTTTGCAGGAGAGGCTGAGAGAGTCTCCGGGCTTCTGAATTCCACCTCCGGACTCCACCAGAAGAACCTGGGACCGGACATCTGGGGGGAAAAGAAGAAGAAAAAGCTCCGTTAGATTCACCTTAGTACAAGACCTCAGCCAAAGCTCACAGAAGCCGTTGGGAAGATGCCCATTCACTTCACTGCGCTTTGGGTTGGGGCAAGAACGTCCAACCGTCCCCGGAGTCTCCCACTAAAGTTGGGGGCGGGCGGGGGGGGGGAGAATTACCTGCAAGGGCTGCTAGAATCAAGAGAAGATTCAACCACGATATCATGTTGCTGTCGCGGGAAGGGTTTCTGACGGTAACTGCAAAGACACCAAGACCTTGGCCTGATCCCTTTTCATTCTCTGTCGTCCAGGAGAACACAGGATTTATGCAGGACCCCGAGACACTGAATTTGCATCACCTCCTCTTGAAAAAAAACACCACACCAGAAACCACAACCCTCGTTAAACTGAGGCCTTCCGGAGTGGAGTTCAGAGGAAAAAAGCTACTTGGCTGGAGAGGAGGAGCTAGAGTCTCTCTTGTAGGATCACTTCTTCAGTGATCTCTACAAGAATGCTCGGCAGGGGCGGCTCCAGGCCCCAGCACGCCAAGCGGGGCAGCATGCTGCGGGGGGCGCTGTGCCGGTCCCCGGGAGGGCGGCAGGCGGCTCCGGGGGACCTCCCGCAGGGTCCCCTGGTCCCGCGGGTTCGGTGGAGCATCCGCAGGCACGCTTGTGGGAGGTCCACCGGAGCCGCAGGACCGGCGAGTGGCAGAGCGCCCCCCGCGGCGTGCCTTGGAGCGGGGAAATGGCTAGAGCCGCGGGACCTCTCATAGACAAAATGCACCATTGAGTGTTCACCTGCTGCTGAATTCTGTCTCTTCTTAGTTTGTGAGTCCTGGCCACTGTGTGTCCTAGTGCATAGAGCACTAGACTGGGCCATGGAAAACCGGGTATTCATTCCTTGGTCTGCTGGGTTGCCTTGGATAAGTCATTTCTCTCCGTAAAATTGGAATAACCTTTTAGGTTCACCTAACCTTCCTTTGTGAAGAGCTCTGACATCCCCTGCTGAAAATCGCTTTTATAAAATGCTAGGGGTTGGTGTTATTACTAATGTCTGAAAATGTCCTTTCTTCTTCTATGAGAAGGAAGAGGCAAGCATTTGAAACCAGGGGCGCTGGAACAATTTTTATAGTGGGGGTGCTGAAACACTGAACCTGACTGTAAACTCTGTATATAAAGGAATCACCTTCAAGCCAGCACCCCAAGGTCCAGCACCTATGTTTGAAATTCTGCCTTGCAATGCTGGACTACAAGACAGAATTATTATTAGATTGGCACCTGAAAATGAATGGTTGGGTGTGGATCCCCGCCTAGCCTGCTTTGAATGTTTTAGCCCAGAAGACGAATAACTGAATTCTGCTAGGTCATACAGTAAAAATGGACAGTCGGTACCCTGAAAGAATCTATCTGTGGGATAAGGTTATAACCCTGCAGGGGTTTGTAGGCCTGTGCCACTGTAACTGAGAGTACAGTACTTGCACTGCTTTGAGCGGGGCTAATGGTATGAATCAAACAGTTCAGTTGCATAGTAGTGTTGTATCACTCTTCTTCCTCTTAGTATTACCGTTCATATTATTTTCAATACCCACTATAAATAGGCAATAATACAGAGAAAAATGTCAAACTAAAGTTTCTATGGAAATGCTGGATAAAATAATAAATTTTAACAATGCATAGATCTTAAAAGCTCCACCTTGCCACTGTGTTTATGCAACAGGGTGGAGTTTTTAAAGGGTCTTAATGTAAATACTCAAATCGCATGGGAGCTGGAAACTTCCCAACTTTGGGTGCCTTTGAAAATCCCAGTCTCACACTCTAATTGGTGGAGAGACTGTTCTTTCTCAGGTAAGATACAGTGCGCTCAGACGCACAGCTCCGCAATATTTAAGTGTGGGAAATCTGTTACAAAGACTGTTATGTAAAATCCCAGCGCAGTGCAGGGTTGAGATATTCCAAATCGCTTAAGGGAGATGGCAGTGGATGATTTTCAAGGATGCAAATGATTTCAGGGAGACCCTAGTACAATGTCTTAGGCCTTGATTCATGAAAGCATGTAAGAATTTGCTTAAACCCATCTCTATTCAGGACACTACTTTAAATTTAAGCACAATTCTTAGTGTCCCTGACTGAACTTTGCACTTTATTCTCAGTAGTGTCAATGGCTGTACAGGACCTGAAAGAATATTTATCTCATATCACTAAACCAGACAGAAATCGCTACGTTTACCTGCTGATACGTGCACCAACGTGCCCTTAATACAGGGTTTCTCAAACAGGGGTCGCGGCTTGTACAGGGAAAGCCCCTGGAGGGCCAGGCCGGTGTGTTTACCTGCCCCGCCCGCAGATCCGGCTGATCGGGGCTCCCACTAGCCGCCGATCGCTGCTCCGGGCCAATGGGACCCGCAAAGCGGCGGACAGTAGGTCCCTCAGCCCGCGCCGCCTCAGCAGCCCCCATTGGCCCAGCGAATGGGGCAGGTAACACACAGCCCGGCCGCCAGGGGCTTTCCCTGCACAAGCCGAGGCCCCTGTTTGAGAAACTCTGATCTACCGTGTTCCCGGGGGCAGCCCTTAGCCACGTGACTGTCCCTAATGCCCTCAGTACCAGCGCTGGGCTGAGTGATGGCATCCCGGTCCGAGGGGCGGGGTCTGTTATCTCCATGGTGACTCTGTCACATTGTGGCACTTTACTGTGGGTCGGGATGGCTCAGCTCCACCCACTGACACCCGCGGAGAGTCCGGGCCGTGATTGCCCAGTGTCCGTGGGGTGAAAACAATCCACGAGCCGCTTGGGAAAGTCCCGGCGGTGCCACATCCCCAGGCTCAGCGGAGTGGGGTTTGTTCAGGCGCCGGGTGATCTCTGCCCACAGCCCCGCCCGGACTCTGAATGGCCCATTTCCATATCCAGCCTCCAGCTCTGCGTGCCTCAGTCTCCCCGCTCTGACCCAGGGGCTGGGATCGTTCCCGACCTCCCAGCGGCGCTGTGGAGATAAAGGCGATAACCGCGTGTGAAGGGCCGAGACGCCACGGTGAGGGCCCCCACACGGGTTATAATGAACTAATCACCTTCCGCTGCGTTAATCCGCTAAACATCCCAGGTTGCTGAAAGGGCCAGAGCCTCCCTGGTGTAAATCCGGAGTAACTCGAGTCTAGCGGAAGCAGCTGCGGTGACTTTACACCAGGGGAGGATTTGGCCTCAGGAGCAATTCGCTCCATCCGTTGGGTCTGATAAGACCCAATGCGCTTGTCGCGTTTACACTGACAGACGCTGTCCTGTGAGTCTACACCGAGACGGGCCCCGGGGGGAGCCAACGTGCCGGGTCAGCGAGGGGAGAGCGACTCAGAACAGGACTCACTCCAGATTGGGGTTCACAGATGAAGCGAGGGATCTCTGCGCCGCAGGCCCAGCGGGGCTCTGGGCAGGAAGGGGAGACACGTTGCCCGGGAACGGAAGGGTTAAAACTGCCGGGAGGTTTGTGTTACATTCACCCGGGTGCCGGGTCTCCTGTCCCAGCCCGGAGCGGTGTGTGTGTCACTGCTGCCCCCGCGCGGCTGCCGGGAGAAGCGCGATTCCGCAGCCTGGGTTATTGTATGATCAAAAATCGGTTTGGTTTCACTGTGTCTTTGTCTCCGGTCGCACAGTAATAGCGGGCGGTGTCCTCGGGCTTCAGGCCGGTCATTTGCAGATACAGCTCACTCTTGGGATTATCCCTGGAGATGGTGAATCGGCCTTTCACTGAATCAAGGTAGATTGCAGTACCCCCACCGGGGTATATAAAAGCGATCCATTCCAGTCCCTTGCCAGGAGCCTGACGGATCCAGTTCATGTAGTAGCTGCTGAAGTCGAACCCGGATGCTTTGCAGGAGAGGCGGAGAGAGTCTCCGGGCTTTTTCACATCCCCTCCGGACTCCACCAACCCCTGGGACCAGACGGCTGAGAATAAAGCCAAGCCATTAATATCGGTATAAAAACAGCGGTAACAATATTCTTCTAACTCTGCCAGCTTTCAGAAGAGGAAAATACCTTCCAAAGCTGCTACAGCGAAAATGAACAGGAGCAAAAATCCCATTTTCCCGGGTGCTGGAGGGGAAAGTTCTCAGGGACTGGCTGGTCACTGCAAAGACCCAGGGGCTGCGGATTGTGTCTCCGGGTGCAGCCTGGGCAGAGAGAGGCTCAGATTTAAACAGGAAACTGTCTCCCTCATTTGCATATCACCGCTTTATAAGAGACACACACTCCTGCTGCCAGTGATCTGAGTGACTCGTCCTCGGGTTCCGGGTGCGGGAATCAGACTGTCCCGTCCTGTGTGTCTGTGCAGCGCCGGGCACAGGGCGCTGGGCTCCTCCTGACACTTTCAGACCCCTGGGATGAATGAACTCTCTTGGGAAGGAGGTAACACTTTCTGTTGTGGTTCAGTGTAACACTCTAATTAATATGTCTCCCCAGTTTGGTGATTCACACAGGCTCACAATACAACCACTTAAATATGACCTTACTCTATGGCATACATATGTGACAAGTGATATTAATGCATGCAACAACTCACAGTATTCAAAAATCCTAAACATATTCTTATCATTCTAATACCTAATTTAGCAATATTAGCACACAGGTGACACAGATCGTTTCCATCAGCTTTCACACACCTCTGACCCTGATACACAGAAATTGTTAGTTGTGTCTGCCCTGCTTTCTAGTGTAATAGTCTCCTCCCTGAAAGCCTGATCCCAAACCTATAATGGGAGGCTTTGCAGTGACTACAACAGACATTGGACCAGAGCTAGAATCATCTATATGAATTTCAGGCAGCTGTTCATTCTTCCCTTAGGCAAATGCTTATTCAGGAGCCCACCGCAGGTTGTTAGTTGCAGAAACATAGAGCTAGGCCGACTCCCTTTGGAGCCCTACTGAGTAATTCACATGGTTAATGGAAGGAGTCTGTCTTTTATAAGGAGCGGGATATGCAAATGAGGGAGACAGTGTCCTGTTTAAATCTGTCCCTCTCTCTGCCCAGGTTGTACCCGGAGAGACAATCCGCAGCCCCCTGGATCTCTGCAGTTGCCAGCTAACTCCCCTGAGAACTTTCCCCTTTAAAACCAGGTGAAATGAGACTTTAGCTCCATTTAGTTTTCATTTTTGAAGCTTTGGGAGGTATTTATGTCCCGAGTAATTTGCACAGTCAGGTGACTCTTATACTATTCCTCTTTCTATGTGATTTGTATCGTGGCTTCCTTCCCAAGTGCAGCTGGTGGAGTCCGGAGAGGATGTGAAAAAGCCCGGAGACTCTTAGGGCGATTCAACCAGCTCCAGAGACAATTCCATTAACACGGCACAATTACAAATGCCCGGCCTGAAGCCCGAGGACACCGCCCGGAATCACTGTGCGAGAGAGACAGTGAGGGGAAGCTGGTCTGAGCTCAGACAAAAGGGGAAGGGGTTTCCTAGGGGCGGCGCTCTGGTTCCACACCAGAACGGACACAAAGTATCTCCCCTTATGGACACCGCACACAGCTGTAATGGGAGAGAGGCTGACTCCATCTCCCCCTGGGGAGCGCAGGGAGCAGATGCCCAGGGTGGATTTCAGAGGGGCAGGAGAAAAGAACAGAGCCCTTGCTCTGTGGATGCCTCCAGTGACTCTCTGATCAGACACTCTCCAGGCAGGGCCGGCTTTAGGAAGTGCGGGGCCCAATTCGAACAGTTTTGACGGGGCCCCGGCAGGGATGACTTAAAAAAAAAAAAACTTAAAAAAAACCACCTTTCATTTCTTACATGTATTATTTACTTTCCATGACTAGATACATAATAACAAAATTATATATTACTACATAATATTGTATATGGCTCTTTTCTTACTCCCACTTGGGTACTTTCTACCAATATCTCTTGATCTCTTGCCCATATTGATAGAAGTTACCACATTCTAAAAGAATATTAATTATAGATTTTCACTTTCATATTAGGAAAATAATTTGTTTTGATAGTTGTACAACTGATTTTCTTCAATAATGTTTATTTTATGCCCCCTCCTTCCCCCAGCACTGCCCAGCCCCGTGGAAACACTGCCCCCACCAGCGCCGCTCGCCTCGCCGAAACAAACCCTCCTTCCTCAGCGCCACCCCATCAAAACAGCTGTGGGCCAAAGAGGAAGGTTTGAGGGGGAGGGGGGAGAAACGGCACCCATAGGCAAAAAGAAGTATTCCATTCTATGCATCCGAAGAAAGCTCATGCTGAAATAAATTTGTTAGTCTCTAAGGTGCCACAAGTACTCCTGTTCTTTTTGTAGATACAGACTAACACAGCTGCTACTCTGAAACCTTGCACAGATAGGGTGACCAGATCACAGCAGTAAAATAGGACCCACCCACTCCCCGCTCGGCCCCACCATCACACTCCTCTTCACCCCCTAGTCCCCCACTGACTTGCTGCGTCCCTCCTAGTCAGTCCCCCACCCACCACTCGCCTCCTTTCACTTTCTCCCTCCCCTGCCAGAAACCCCCATGCCCGCCCCTAAACCCCCTGCTGGCTCACTGCTCACCTCTGTGCCCACCTGCCACTTGCCCACCGCTCGCCCCCGACTCGCTGCTGCACTCCCCCCCCTCCCCCTGCAGTATATAGCCTTATTCAAAGACCCAGGGGTCACTATATTACTGCACACAGCAGTCAATCAATGGAGTTGTAGATAAATCTCTGCATTATGCATTTTTGTATAACTTTTACATGACTTTGGCTTTGGCTACACTTGCATTTCAAAGCGCTGCCGCAGCAGCGCTTTGAAGCGCTAAGTGTAATCAAAGCACCAGCACTGGGAGAAAACTCTCCCAGCGCTGTCCGTACTCCACTTCCCTGTGGGGAATAACGGACAGCGCTGGGAGCGCGGCTCCCAGCGCTGGGGCTTTGACTACACTGGCGCTTTGTAGCGCCGCAATTTGCAGTGCTGCAGAGGGTGTGTTTTCACACCCTGCTGCAGCGCTGCAAATTTGTAAGTGTAGCCAAGCCCTTTGTATTGAACCTTAGTAATATGTTATAGCAGGCCCCTAAGGTAGTGTAATTAAGGTAAAAGAAAAATGTCTTTTTGCTAGAAGTAGAATAAGATCTTCTCTCCACTTTGTAATCAATTGCCCTATTGAATGAATGAATGAGGTGTGAATGAGGAAGGTGTGGAAGGCAGGCACCTCCAGACAGCTGCAACCCTTGGAGAAGGGCTGGGAGCCAGACCAAGGAGCTTTGCCCAGGGCTGAGTGGGACAGAGTTTGGGTGCTGGGTGCAGGCTCCGGGCTGGGGCACGGGGTGGGGTGCAGGAAGGGTGGAGGGGTGCAGGCTCTGGGAGGGAGTGCGGAGGGGTGGGTAAAGGCTTTGGGACAGAGTTTGGGGGCTGGAGGGGAGTGCTGGGGGGAAGGGACTGCCATGTGGCTTCCTTCCTCCCCTGTTGTCCCTCACCATAGCCTCAGTGGGGGATGGAGCTGCCCCTTTCCCAGTGTTTGCAGGAGTGGTGGCTGGGGGGAAACCCAGTCAAACTCTGGTTTTACTCTTTCGCTGATGGGTCACTTAAACCCCTTACAAACTCCTTCCCGCCTCTCTCACTCCCCTTTTCTACTGGGCTTGTTTGATCTTTTTGGTGGAGCCAGATGAAAACCACAAACCCCAATGAGAGCAACAGGCTGGAAGACTAGACTGAACCCACCACCCAGCCTAGTCCATCCCAGAGCCCAGGATTGAGGGCAAATGTCCCCCCACCCCCAGGGCACCTGCTTCCACTCCTGGCCTCTCCCAGCGCTGCCAGTGATTCTGTGTGGCTGCATCGGGTGGGATTTCAAGCAGACCCCACAAACCCCCGCTAAATTCACCCCTGTTTTGCGACCACTCTGCACCAAGAGCACCTACCTTCCCTGCCCTAAAGCTGCTGGATGGCTAGAAAGCTGAGCTGGGCATTTGATTGATCTAGAATATTATCATGCCCCCCCCCCCAAAAACCTTAATATCCACAAAGCTTTAGGGGGGGCTATTCCCCCCCCCACCAAGCCGGTCTATTTCATTGTTGCAGGGCAAACGAAGGAGCCATAGTTTAATGGAAATATTCATCCCCTACAGCGGTCTTGCAGCAGGGAAAGCAGAGTTGATGGGAAGGGAACTGGTTTGGACAGGAGCCCCCGTCCTCCTCCTTTGCAAATAATTTGGAGAGGGGAATCTGATCACTCAGTGCCTCAGTTTCCCCTCCTGCGGGGGAAGGGGGGCGGAGATAAGTCTCAGCCTGCCCTGTTGCAGACCTTTCGCATTCTCCCCTCTTGATGTATTTGATTTCCTCCTCCAAACCTCCCTCTCTCTCTCACCTGGAGTTCACAGCACTAAGTACCGGCTCGGGGCTTTTTTCCTGGGTTACATGATCCCAACTTTAGTTTTGAAACAGACACAGGCAGGCACAGACTCACCCTCAAACAGCAACACCACGTAAACCACAAAACCAGCCCAATATTACAACCCTTGGGGAATCGCAGGGTCAGACACTCACCGCTGGAAGGGTGCACTGCAGAGATTCCTGTCTGCCACAGACCAGAAGCTCCCTCTGCGTCTCCTCCAGGTGAGTGCTGGGGGTGGGGGAGGGGGAGGGGAAGGAAGGCTGCAATGCACATGTGCCTTCTCCCCCCTCCCCCCTGCAAGTACAGCCAGGGGCCCCCGCTGCCTCAGCTGGCCAGCGTCTCTAGTTGCCTAGCAACAGCTGCTGCTTCCGGGAGACGCAGAGCTTTGCTTCCGGGAGAGACGCTGCAGAGCGGGGCCCTGTCAGGGGCGGGGCCCGATTCAGGGGAATCGGGCAAATCGGCTTAAGGCCGGCCCTGTCCAGGTTACGTATCAGAGGGGGAGCCGTGTTAGTGTGGATCTGTAAAAAGCAACAAAGAGTCCTGTGGCACCTTATAGACTAATAACAGAAGTATTGGAGCATGAGCTTTCGTGGGTGAATAGCCATGCGTCTGACGGAGTGAATATTCACCCACGAAAGCTCATGCTCCAATACGTCTGTTAGTCTATAAGGTGCCCTCAAGACTCTTCGTTGCTTTCTCCAGGTTAAGGCTCCCCCTTCTCCCAGTGCGGTCAGTGGAGAAGCCGAGCCCAGAGTGAGGGTTGTTTGACAGGCAGGGTGGGGTCAGTGATCGCTGAGTGATCTCCCCCCTCAGCCCATTGATAATTCTCTGGATAAAAATCCACCCTTTTGTAGAGGGGGCAGCACAAGCGTCTATGCACCTCCTGAGTGGCGTGGAAGCATTTTAGTGTTTAACATTATTTGAGGGTCTGATGCCCAGATCCATATTCCCACCACAATCCAAAGGAAACACGTCTGTGAGTTTCATGCTCCGTGGTGGGAAGAGGAAGGCCAAAGTGGGTATGGATCCAACATAAATATGAATGGGAAGGGGAATCGAAACGGAAGTATCCAGGGGGTATTAATCAGAACCTGAATCTGAATGGGGATATGAAGTGGAGTATGAATAGGACTGCAAAGGGAAATAGGAACTGGTATATGACTATGAACTCCTATGGATGGGACTGGCAATATGAATGGGAGGGTGTAAATAACTCTCTTGTTTCTATTCTTTTTTAATAAATCTTCACATAGCATAGGATTGGCAAAAGGGGCACGAATCCATAGGTCTCATGCTCTCGAACAGCTCTGGAACTGTCACTGGGAGGACCCCTTCAGTGTGTCAGCCCCAGTGGGGTCACACTCTCACTAGGGTAAGCCACAGGGATTCACCACCTCTTGGGACCAAAACTTAGAGCGTTCAGCCCCCCTGCTTCACGCCATGGGCTCCCTTCAGTGAGTCCACCTGAGTTGGGCACCTGAGGAAGACGTGTACCCCGAAAGGGAGCAATTCACTGTGAACTTCCTTAAACTGACAGTAGGTGAATTTTTGGAGTCACTAGTTTATGTTCCCTTTGGAGGTGAAATTTGCACTTGGGGTGTGTTTTGTTTGTTCTCTTCTGTTGGTTGATTTGTTTGTTCCAGATTTTTGTTTGTTTGTTTGTTTATTTGGTTGCTTGGAGTGGGTGTTTAAGTAGAAGAGGTCCTGCAGTGAGAGTCCTTCTTGCTGTGGTGGAAAGGAGCTGCAGAGTAGAACTTCACTCCCCTAAAAAACAAGGAGGAGTCTGGTGGCACCTTAAAGACTAACAGATTTATTTGGGCATAAGCTTTTGTGCATAAAAACCCACTACTTCAGATGCATGGAGTGAAAATTACAGATGTAGGCATTGTTATACATGAAGAGAGTTACCTCACAAGTGGAGAACTTAGGCATCTTTGAATTTCAGGTCTCATTAATTCATTTCACTGCAGAGAGACATAACCAGACAGGTCTCAATATGAAGCAGTAGGAGGCTCTGTAAGATATTTAGGACATCAGTTTTTTAACGGGAAATCCAACATCTTCTCCTCCCTAAGCTCCCTAAATATCAAGGGATAGATTCACAAATGGATTTAGGAACTTAATGACCACATTAGAAACTTCAATCCCACAATCAGGCCTAAAATGAGATTGAAACCCCACCAGAGCTGTCCCTGAATTCTGTAGACACCTGAGATCACTTTGCACCTCAGTTTTTGCTGTAAAACTTCCCTGGGCACCTATATTTCTGCCTGTGAGTATGGACTTTGCAGGCCCAGGTCTTGTCTCCATGGTGTGGCAGTGTCCAGCAGAGGGCTGTAACCTGTAGAGTGCAGCAGCCCATTGTGGTTAAAATGCCCCATGTAGACCCTACTAGTGCACAGAGATATTGTTCTGGTTCAAACAGGGAAGAGTTAGAGCTTCAAGCTGGAGCACTGAGCAATTCTGGGAAGGAGATAAACTCCCCTCCTTTCAGAGTGAGATGAATCTCGGAAGGAGAGCAGATTATGAGAAATCTTCCGCTTTTGAGCAGGTGAGTTAATAATTGCCAAATTTTGGGCTGCTTCCTATAAAATAATGGGTGCCGACCCCTCTGGGAGACAGAAGGTTGAGGTAGGTGGGCCCTTGGGAGAGTGTTGGGGCTGGCAATTCTTAGTGTCCCAGGTTAGGTCCATCAATGGCTATTAGCCAGGATGGGCTGGGATGGTTTCTCTAGCCTCTGTTTGCCAGAAGCTTGGAATGGGCGACAGAGGATGGATCACTTGATCACCGGTTCTGTTCATTCCTTCAGAAGTACCTGGTATTGGCCACTGTCGGAGACAGGATACTGGGCTAGATGGACCTTTGGTCTGACCCAGTATGGTTGTTCTCATGTTCTTATTCCTGGGGTCTTTCCCTTCATTTCTTAGGGACACTATAGACAAAATGCAGCAGCCAGGACTCCTGGGTTCCACTCCCAGCCTTGGGAGCTCTGATACAATGGTTGCCTTTCAGTGCTAAGGGGTTAGATTCTGGAGTGCTTGTAACACAAGGCAGAAGCAGTGTTGGCAGCTGCTCCTCCCTGGGGCCATAAACCCAGACTGGTTCTCCGCAAGGTTAGTTTTAGTGCAGGCTTTAATAGGATTTTCCACACAGTGAGTATTTGGCACAGTAAGACACGTAGGTGTCTCCGGGCTGCAGGCCGGTCAGTTGAAGGGACACTTGGCCTTTGGAGGTGTCTCTGGTGATGGCGAGTCGACTTTTGAGAGCATCGTTATAGTTAGTTCTTCCATCAGCCCAGATACCTCCCATCGATTCCAACCCTTTTCCCGCTGGCTGGCGGGCCCAGTGCACCGCGTAGCTAGTGAGAGAGAATCCGGACACGGTGCAGGTCAGTCTGAGGGTCTCTCCAGGTTTCTTGACTCCCCCTCCGGACTCCACCAGGCTGACCTGGGAATAGACACCCGCAGAGAGGGAGATAAAGGGAGAATACTGCAGTGATTCCCGGAGTCGCAGTTATTAGGGAAAACACGGTACCGGGCACGGAGCGGCAGCGCAGATCCCGCCCGTACCCGCGGGGAGCAGCAGGAGGAAGGCGATGGCCAGGCTGGGGGTCATGTCTGCGGCTGGCGGCTCGGTCCCCAGGCGGGATGGGAAGCTGAAGCCCGGCGCTGGCTCTGAGCGGGGTGAGCGGCCGGGACTGGCTATGAACAGGGCCCGGGGAGCTCATTTGCATGGGCCGGGGGGTGGGGGCACTATAACGGGGGGACCCAGGAGGTGTGTGACGCAGCGTCGCGTTGTTAAATCTCCTGGCAGGTGGATTCCAGAGTCCAGCTGTGACACGGAATGTTCCCTTCTGCTCTTTCTTCTGCACGCCGGAGATTTGCAACCATGAAAGAACTGGATGGAGACAGTCTGTCCGCCTATCTTCTGCTCTATTGATCACCATAGACATCTATCTGTCTATCTATCTATCCCCATACGCCCCATCTATCTATCTATCTATCTATCTATCTATCTATCTATCTATCTATCTATCTATCTATCTATCTATCTATCTATCTATCCTCACCCACTGTATCTATCTATCCCCATCCATCTATCTATCCTCTCCCCTTTTTATGTTGGTGTCAATATTATAAACTAGGAGCCAGTTTCATTACTGAACCATTCCTTGTTCATGAGAATCTGGAAAATTAAGATGGAGACAAACTGTACAGAAATGCTTCGGGAAAATTTCTGTTGGGGGCTGTATTGTTGGGAAGGGGGTTGGAGTCAAACTCCTCAGTCTGAGGAGAAGGGTCAGTGCTGCGGGGGCTGGAGAAAAGTCGCCCCTGGTGCTCAGTAGCTGACAGGCCCCTGTGATGCCCCTTTACAAAGGGGTGAATTTCACACCCAGGATCACCAATGGGCTGCCGGGGAAGGTCACTTCTAGTTTATTGGCCAGAACCCTCCGGCCCATAATCCGCACTCCGGACTCCGCGTTCCCACTGCTCTTCGCTGAGGGCTCAGCTTCTCCAGTGACTTCGCTGGGAGATGGAGGGAGCCTTAAAGTGGAGCGTGTCTGATCAGAGAATCACTGGGGGCGTCCACAGGGCGAGGGCGGAGCCAGCTGCTCCTCCTTGCTCCGCTGAAACACACTCTGGGCATCTGCTCCCTGCAATAACTGATAACTGGTTATCGATAACTGAAAGGATTCTCCCTTATTCCCCTCCTTAGTGCTGCCGGATGGTTGGTGGGTACTGAACAAAGCCGTAGAGATGTAGCTAGAACACCCATTTAAATCAGGCTTGCAGGTTCAATTGGGTGAGTGCCTGGCCCGCATCTCATTGCATCGCTAGGTCCCTTCTGGTACCAACGTTTTAATCTGTTTGAATGAATGGGCCAGAACACCAGCTATCGTCAGTCAGTCAGGGTAGCAGCCTTGGGATCCACGGAGCTTCCAGAATTAACACCTGTGAGGCTCTGACCCCAGAACGATTGTCCTACTTTTGGCCTTGTCCAAAGCTCAGTAAAGTCAGGGAGAAACTCTTCACAATCGATTGCAATGGGAATTGGATCAGCCCCGAAATGCATTTATCTTCCTGAAGCTGGCAGACGCCGTATTGTGAAACCGGGTAAGTCAGGGTTTCTCAAACAGGGGTCTCCGCTTGAGTAGGGAAAGCCCCTGGCGGGCCAGGGCGATGTGTTTACCCGCCCCGCCCGCAGGTCTGGCCGACGGCGGCTCCCACTGGCTGCGGATCACTGCTCCGGGCCAATGGGAGCTGCTGGAAGCAGCGCAGGCCGAGGCACTTACTGACCCCCGCTTCCTGCAGCTCCCATTGGCCCGGAGCAGCGATCCACGGCTAGTGGGAGCCGTGATCGGCGGGACCTGCGGGCGGGGCAGGTAAACACACCGTCCTACTCGCTAGGGGCTTTCCCTACACAAGCGCAACCCCTGTTTGAGAAACCCTGGGGTAAGCGTTGGTCACGGGGAGAATGTGGGTGTGAATGGAGAGAGGGATCCATTCAGGTCTTTATAATCACATTAGCTATGAAAACATTCGCTTGCAAAGACCATTCAGGTCACACATTTCTGACTGATAAATCCTGAATTTAGCCCTTTCCTTGGGCAAGTCTGATCTATGGGATTTCCCCAGCAACATCATCTGGTAAAATGTGAACAGCCAGTACCGAGGAGCTGCCCATTTGTGGCCTGGATAGAGTGAGCCTATCGACCTAGGGCACCTGCTGACAGCCCCGTTCAACTCCCAACCTCCCTGGGTGAAATTTGCATGGAAATCCCTCGCGGGGGGGGGGGGGGGCGGCGAAGGGTTTCCTGTTTAAATACAGGTAGGTGAAGGGGATGACACTGAGAGAGGAGTGGGGTGGATGAGAGATCCGCTGTGTGACATGGCCCTAGGTTCTCACACCGGGTGGATGGGCGTTGTTGATAAGGCCCATAGACGTGAACAAATGAGTCCCCAAATATTCTTCTTGTGCAGCCTGCATTACTTCGGTGTCGAATCAGTGCCACATTTAACCATGTGAGTGCTCAAGTTGTTGCAGTTTTTTATGGACACGTGATCAAATATGGGTGCAGAGATCTGAAACCAGCTGACAGATTTGTTTGCACTCTGCCTGTTGATCCTGTTCTAAGAAAGACAATTCTGCAGTTTGGATTTTTGGATTAGCCCTACCAGGATTCCCCTCACGGTGTGTCCCGCACAGTAATAGCGGGCGGGGTCCTCGCCTTTCACGCCGGACATTTGCAGATACAGCTCACTCTTGGGATTATCCCTGAAGATGGTGAATCGGCCTTTCACTGAATCAACGAACTACGTACTATCCCCGCTAGGGATAATATAAGCAGCCAATTCCCAGGAGCCTGCCGGACCCAGCTCATGCCGTAGCTGCTGAAGGTGAAGCCGGAGGCTTTGCAGGAGGCGGAGAGAGTCTCCGGGCTTTTTCACATCCCCTCCGGACTCCACCAGCGCCTGGGACAGGACACCTGCAAGTAAAGACAGGTTGTAAATATCGGTATAAAAACAGCGATAATTTAATATTCATCTAACTCCGCCAGTTATTCAGAGGTAGAAAATACCTTCTAAAGCCTCTACAGAGAAAATTAAAAGGAGCACAAATCTCATTTTTCCTGGTATTGAAAGGGAAAGTTCTCAGGGGACTGGCTGGTAATTGCACAGACTCAGGGACTTCGGATTGTGTCTCCGGGTGCAGCCTGGGCAGAGAGAGGCACAGATTTAAACAGGAAACTGTCTCCCTCATTTGCATGTCCCCTATAAGATACACACACTCTTGTTGCCAGTGATTTGATTGATTCGCGCTAGGGCTCCAGGAGCATGAGTGAGACTGTCCCGTTCTGTGTATCTGTGCAGCGCCGGGCACAGGGCGCTGGGATCCTCCTGACACTTTCGGGCCCCTGGGAGGAATGAACAGCTCCCTGCAGTGATTGTATTTCCTCACCCACGACCTGAGGGCCTGGGTATTGTGAGGCGATATGCTGGGAGGGGACTCGTCTCTGGAGCCCTGTCCCATGAGGAGAGGAGCCATGCAACGTCCGGCCAGTGGGGTCAGCTCTGCGGAGGAGTCGTGTCCCAGGGATCCACTGGACACGGAAGATTTAACCTCCCACTGGGTGGGATTTGGGACGGAAGCCCCTCCCCTTTCCCTTCCTTCCTAGCATTGACCAGCTGCGTTGAAATGATCCATGACACTTGGAACAGGATCTTGTATTAACTCCGCTGGCTGTTAATTGCCAGGGCCGCTCAAAGGGGGGGGCAAAGGGGGCAATTTGCCCCGGGCTCCGCAGGGGCCCCCAAGAGAATAGCGCCAATGTCAGCTCAAACCGCCTTTCCCCAGCATTCAGGTTCTTACCACCACCAGCTGCCTCCAACACCTGTACGTTCACCAACCAGCCCTGATACCTACCACCACCCTTACCCTCTGCACTCAACCCCCATCACCATGCAGTATATGCACCCTGAAGTGCAGGATTCGTTAAACAGCACTCCAGACAGGACATATGCAAACTTGTGACTGTACAGTTCACCAACCCACACCCCTTCCCTCTTGTGTTCATGAAATGTTGTGTGTCTGTCTGTCAAGGAAGTTTTTTTCTTTTCAATAAAACAATTCTTGGCTTTGAAAACAGTCTTTATTATAGCAGATAGTGAAAGATACCTTAGCCCAGTAAAGAAAGAGGCACTGCAAATCATTTTAGGGATAATAGAATAACAGTGTAAACAGTGCAATTCACTCCCATGCAAGGCAGCAAACATTACTGTTGGCTTTCAGCCTCAAATTCTTCCCTCAAGGCATCCCTAATCCTTGAAGCCCTGTGCTGGGCCTCTCTATTAGCCCTGCTCTCTGGCTGTGCATATTCAGCCTCCAGGACTTGAACCTCGGTGGTCCATGCCTCACTGAATGTTTCACCCTTCCCTTCACAAATATTATGGAGGGTACAGCAAGCGGATATAACCGCGGGGATGCTGCTTTCCCCCAAGTCTAGCTTCCCATACAAGCAACGCCAGCGTGCCTTTAAACGGCCAAAAGCACACTCCACAGTCATTCGGCACTGGCTCAGCCTGTAGTTGAACCGGTCCTTGCTCCTGTCAAGCTTCCCTGTATAGGGTTTCATGAGCCAAGGCAGTAACGGGTAAGCGGGGTCTCCAAGGATCACAATGGGAATTTCGACGTCCCCTACTGTGATCTTCCTATCTGGGAAAAAAGGTCCCTGCCTGCATCTTCCTGAACAGGCCACTGTTCCAAAAGATGCGTGCATCATGCACCTTTCCAGGCCAGCCTGTGTAAATGTCAATGAAACGCCCGCGGTGATCCACAAGCGCCTGGAGAACCATAGAGAAATACCCCTTACGATTAACGTACTCTGATGCCAGGTGGGGGGGGGGCCAGAATAGGAATATGCGTCCCATCTATCGCCCCTCCACAGTTAGGGAAACCCATTTGTGCAAAGCCATCCACAATGTCCTGCACGCTCCCCAGAGTCACGGTCTTTCTTAGCAGGATGCGATTAATTGCCTTGCAAACTTGCATCAAAACGATTCCCACGGTCGACTTTCCCACACCAAACTGGTTCCCGACCGACCGGTAGCTGTCTGGAGTTGCCAGCTTCCAGATTGCAATAGCCACCTGCTTTTCCACAGTCAGGGCAGCTCTCAATCTTGTGTCCTTGCGCCGCAGAGTGGGGGCGAGCTCAGCACACAGTCCCATGAAAGTGGCTTTTCTCATACGAAAGTTCTGCAGCCACTGCTCGTCATCCCAGACTTCCATGACGATGTGATCCCACCACTCAGTGCTTGTTTCCCGAGCCCAAAAGCGGCGTTCAACGGTGCTGAGCATTTCTGTGAATGCCACAAGCACTTTGGTGTCACACGCGGCAGGAGAATCGATATCGATATCATCGTCAGACTCCTCACTGTCACTTTGGAGCTGAAGGAATAGCTCGACTGCCAAACGTGTTGTGCTGGCGACACTCATCAGCACAGTCCTCAGCAGCTCGGGCTCCATTTGCCACAGAAATCGCGATTCACACAGAGAGTAAAACAGAAAGACACTCACAATGGCGCCAAACGCTGCCGGAAAGAGTGAATGCTGGGATGTGAAGCGATGCACCACGGGGCGCTGGCAAACAGGAAGCGGAATGACCCGCACACTTCCTTCCCCTTCCCACAATACTCAGCACCAAAATGGGACGAGGTGCTCTGTGGGATAGCTGCCCACAATGCACCTCTCAATACAGCGCTGGAAAGTGCTGCAAGTGTGGCCACACTCCAGCGCTGGCCCTACACAGCTGCATGACCAGCGCTGTAACTCCCAGCGCTGCAACTTGTAAGTGTAGCCAAGCCCTAAATTGCCCCCACTATATCCCTTCCCCAAATGCTACAGAGGCTGTGGGCAGGTATGGTGGGTAGGTGCAGCGAGGAGGAAAATAGGCAGCATTGTAGGGGTCTCTGTGAGGTGAGAGTGGCTGTGGGAGGTAGGTATAAAGGGGAAAGGAGATTTTAGTGTGAGGGGGCATGTCAGTATGTTACGGAAATATCGGGTCCGTCTAGCTGAGAGCCAGTAACAGCCAGGTGGCTCCGGCGGACCTCCCGCAGACGTGCCTGCGGAGGGTCCGCTGGTCCTGCGGCTCTGGTGGGAGCATCCACAGGCATGCCTGCGGGAGGTCCACCGGAGCCACAGGACCAGCGGACCCTCCGCAGGCACGTCTGTGGGAGGTCCGCCTCAGCCACAGGACAGGCGCCCGCCAAAGTGCCCCCCGCGGCGTGCCGCCGTCCTTGGGGCAGCGGAAATCCTAGAGCTGCCCCTGACTCCATCTTACACAAATTTCACAGATCCTTTATACACATTCAGACAAAGACCCCTGCCGTGTTAACACTTGATTGGTGGTTGCCAGACCCCGTACTTCTGCTATCTGGTCAGTGAAAAGCGGTTTGGAGCTCGCTTTTTCTGCTTCAAGGCAGAGGAAAAAAGACAGTTCAGAAGTTCAGATCACTGTGTATGTGAGGCTTCTGCTTCCCACTACTGGCTGCCTGCTAGTTGTTAAGGGGGGGTCACCAGTAACTTTCGCAGTATAATAGTCCCCTAATGACACTTTTAACTGAAAGGAAATGAAAAACATGAATCCAAGCAGAGAGAGGCTGAATCGGGCAGGCAGAACAGCAGCTCAGTTACTAGTAGTCGGCATTCATATTGCTTTTCATGTTTATATTCCTATTTGGATTCGTATTTCTATTCACGCTGTTATTCCCATTCCCATTTGAATTCACACTTCCATTCATATCGCCAATGCCATCCATAGGAGTTCACAGTCATATATATCTATTCGTATTTCCCTTTATAGACCTATTAATACTCCAGTTCATATCCCAATTCAAACTCCGATTCAAATTAATACCCCTTTATATTTCCATTTATATTCCTCTTCCCATTCCCATTTATGTTTGGAGTCATACCCACTTTGACCCATCACTGTGCATGAAACTCACAGACATAATTCCTCTTGATTTTTGTGTGAATGTGGATCTGGGCAACAGACCCACAAATAATGTTAATCACTAAAATATTGTATGCAGTAGGTGCATAGCTACGGCGCCAGCAATTAATGCCGCTTCCTGGCTCCATAGCTCAGCGTTTAGCGCCCTGGTGTTGTAAACCAGTGGGCGTCAGCTCAAATCTCACTAAGGCCCAGCCTGTTACTGTGTGCGGACTGGGCACGTTGTCAGGCTCTCAGATTATATGGCCTCCTGAAGTCTCTTTCTACCCCCATCTTCTATGGCGGGGTTGTGCTGCCCCTATAAAAAGGGTGGAGGGGGAATATCACTGCGAGATTATTGACCCCATACTGCCTGTCAAACAACCCTCACTCAGGGCTCAACATGCCCTCTGAGTTGGGTTGCACGAATGGCTCGGCTTCTCCACTGACTTCACTGGGAGAAGGAAGAAGCTTTAAAATGGACAGTATGCGATCAGAGAGTCACTGGGGATATCCACAGTCTAGCGAGGTCGGATGCACCTGTCCTTTCTTCCTGCTGTGTGTGAAATACACGCTTGGCATCCCCTGGGGAGATGTGATTACCAGAGCCTCTGACTCCTAGTACAGCTGTGTGCGGGGCGATATTTTGTGTCTGTTTTCACTGCTGCGGAGCGTGAACGCCACCCGCAGGAAATTCCTTTCCCTGTGTCTGCAGGGGCTGGGGGACGTTTTTGTCCGGCTTCCCCTCGCTGTGTCTCTGGCGCAGTAATACACGGCGGTGTCCTTGGGCTTCAGGCCGCTCATCTGTAAGTTTACCGTAGTGATGGAGTTGTCTCTGGAGACGGTGAATCGCCCTTCGACAGCCTTAGCATACCACTGGCTCGATCCGCTTGGGGAGCTAACCCTAGCCACCCACTCTAGCCCCTTGCCAGGAGCCTGACGGACCCAGTTCATTTCGTAGTCAGTAAAAGTGAAGCCAGAGGCTTTGCAGGAGAGGCGGAGAGAGTCTCCGGGCTTTTTCACATCCCCTCCGGACTCCACCAGCTGCACCTGAGACCGGACACCTGGGAAGAAAAACACAACACAAATCACATAAAAAGGGCAACAGTATCACATTCACTTGACTGTGCGAATTACACAGGGGACAAAATACCTTCCAAAGCTGCGAATGTGAAAATTAAATGGAGCCAAAGTCTCATTTTCTCTGGTATAGGAAGGAAAAGTTCTTAGGGGACTAGCCGGTAATTGCACAGACCCAGGGGGCTGAGAAGTGTCTCTCTCTTGGTTCAGGCTGGGCAGAGAACGGGACAGATTTAAACAGGAAACGGTCACCCCTATTTGCATATCCCGCTCCTTATAAGGGACAGACTCCTTCCATTAACTAAGGGAATTACTCTCAGGCCTGGTCTACACTAGGCGTTTAAATCGGTTTTAGGAGCCTAAAACCGATTTAACGCCACAACCGTCCACACTAGGAGGCACCTTATATCGATTTTAATGGCTCTTTAAATCGGTTTCTGTACTCCTGCCCGACGAGAGGAGTAGCGCTAATATCGGTATTAACATATCGGAATAGGGTTAGTGTGGCCGCAATCGACGGTATTGGCCTCCGGGAGCTATCCCACAGTGCACCACTGACCGCTCTGGACAGCATTCTCAACTCGGATGCACTGGCCAGGTAGACAGGAAAAGCCCCGCGAACTTTTGAAATTCATTTCCTGCTTCCCCAGCGTGGAGATCTCATCTCATCAGCACAGGTGACCACGCACAGCTCATCAGCACAGTTAACAATGCAGTCTCCTGAGAATCGAAAAAGAGCCCCAGCATGGACCGCTCGGGAGGTAATGGATCTGATCGCTATATGGGGAGATGATTCAGTGCTAACAGAACTGCGTTCCAAAAGACGAAATGAAAAAGTATTTGAAAGAATTTCTAAGGCTATGACGGATAAAGGCCACAGCAGGGACTCCGTGCAGTGCAGAGTGAAAGTTAAGGAGCTCAGACAAGCCTACCAGAAAACCAAAGAAGCAAACGGAAGGTCCGGGGCAGGTCGAAAAAACATGCCGCTTCTATGCTGAGCTGCATGCAATTTTAGGGGGCTGCGCCACAAGTACCCCACCCCCTGACTGTGGATTCCGAGGTGGGGGTTGTAATCTCTGCCATGTCTGAGGATTATGCAGACGGGGAAGATGAAGAGGAAGAAGAAGAGGAAGACCTCGCAGAGAGCACACAGCACTCCGTGAACCCCAGCAGCCAGGAGCTTTTTATCACCCTGACGGAATTACCCTGCTCCCAGCCCTCACAAGCAACTATTCCAGAGAATGACGCCCTGGAAGGGAGCTCTGGTGAGTGTACCTTTGCAAATAGCAACCAGTGTTTTTTAAGCAAGCCTTTTTTAATGATTGATTTGCCCAGAGGACTTGGGATGCATTCGCAGACAGCTATAGTTTACTTAGAAAATTTTGTTAACATGTCCGGGGATTGAAGAGGATAATCCTCCAGGGACATCTCGATTGTAAGCCGCTCCTGTAGGTAACTCCAGAAGCCTTTGCAGAAGGTT
>NC_059084.1:49146580-49179854 GCF_020497125.1 Mauremys mutica
GGAGCCGCGATCGGCGGGACCTGCGGGAGGGGCAGGTAAACACACAGGCCTGGCCTGCCAGGGGCTTTCCCTACACAAGCGCAACCTCTGTTTGAGAAACTCTGGGGTAAGCGTTGGTGACAGGGAGAATGTGGGTGTGAATGGAGAGAGGGATCCATTCAGGTCTTTATAATCACATTAGCTATGAAAACATTCACTTGCATAGAGCATTCAGGTCACACATTTCTGACTGATAAATCCTGAATTTAGCCCTTTCCTTGGGCAAGTCTGATCTATGGGATTTCCCCAGTAACATCATCTGGTAAAATGTGAACAGCCAGTACCGAGGAGCTGCCCATTTGTGGCCTGGATAGAGTGAGCCCATCGACCTAGGGCACCTGCTGACAGCCCCGTTCAACTCCCAACCTCCCTGGGTGAAATTTGCATGGAAATCCCTCACCTGGGGGCGGGGCGAAGGGTTCCTGTTTAAATACAGGTAGGTTAATGGGATTACACTGAGAGAGGAGTTGGGAGGATGAGAGATCCGCTATGTGAGATGCCCTAGGTTCTCACACCGGCTGGATGGGCGTTGTTGATGAGGCCCATAGACGTGAGACAGTGCGCAGGGCAGGGAGTCGATTAATAATATCAGTTGTTTAACACCTTTGCGCACATAGAACAAATATCCAATGGTCGATAGAATCACTGGGGGTAGCCCCGTGCCTGGTTCTGGCTGTCAGTGTTACTGGCTTTGTTTACTGGCTTTGTCCCCCCGCCCCTCGCCGCGCGCTTTTAAGAGTGTGTAGAATGGGAGTCTTGATTTGCACATAGAACTGATTAAAAATCAGAGGGAAAGGTCCAGGTCCAGCCCTTTTCACTCAGGAGGGGGCCGGCCCCTGGACCTGTGCCTTGGCTGAAGCTGTATTTGGCCAGAGCAGGGCACCTTGACATGAACACGCTGTTTCCTCTTTTCAGTTTCCAGTCCCGGGAGTGTCAGAGTCTCACCAGCTGGGACTTCCCCTGCTGACCGCAACGGGAGGTTTTTGTCTGAGCTCAGCCCGGCTTCGCCTCACTGTGTCTCTCGCACAGTGATACCGGGCGGTGTCCTCGGGCTTCAGGCCGGTCAGTTGCAGATACAGCAGGTTGTTGGGGTTGTCCCTGGAGATGGTGAATCGGCCTTTGACCGCGTCGGCGTAATGCACAGTGCTGCCGGCCCAATAGCTTATACGTGCGACCCAGTCCAGGCCCTTGCCAGGAGCCTGCCGGACCCAGCTCATCCAGTAGTCACCGAAGGTGAACCCGGAGGCTTTGCAGGAGAGGCGGAGAGAGTCTCCGGGCTGTTTCACATCCCCTCCGGACTCCACCAGCTGCACCTGGGACCGGACCCCTGGGAATAAAGACAGGTTACATACACATGGGTATTACAGTCAATAACTCAATAGTCTGCAGGGCATTCAGGGGCTAACCTACCTCCCAGAGCTGCTACAATGAAAACGAAATGGAGCCAAATCCTCATTTTTCCGAGTGCTGGAGGGGAAAGTTCTCAGGGACTGGCTGGTAACTGCGCAGACCCAGGGGCTGCGGATTGTGTCTCCGTGTGCAGCCTGGGCAGAGGGAGGGACAGATTTAAACAGGAAACTCTCATCCCGATTTGCATATCCCCTTCCTTATAAGGCACACAAACCCGCTCCCTGCATGCTCGGAGTTATTTGGCCGGTGGCTCTAAGGGAGGGAGTCGTACTGGTGCTAACTCTGTGTCTGGGCAGCGCCCAGTGCGTGCGGGGCCATCCTGACCACACTGCTGCACAAAGAGCTCCCTTGAATCCGCTCCCATCGCTCCAGGTGTAAGGGCTGAAGGGAGTGGAAAGCTCCACCACGGGCTTTAGGGGACTGTGGACCAGACCCGTAGAAGGAAGAATATCAGGCGGGTGAGCAGGGCAGCATCGTTTGAAAATCTGGTTTTCTGTTGAGGCCAGAGGTGTTTGTGCCTGATGTGCTCGGTCTATAGTGGCATGTTGTTGTTTTTCAGAGAAATCTGAGAGTATTTCTATCCATCCCCCAGCAACCCACAGGAGCATCTTGGCAGTCATCGCTTTTAGGCACCTCCGGAAACCCAAGTGCTAGTTATCACACCTTGAACAAATGAGTCCCCAAATATTCTTCTTGTGCAGCCTGCATTTTTACTTCGGTGTCCGATCAGTGCCACGTTTAACCATGTGAGTGCTCAAGTTGTTGCAGTTTTTTATGGACACGTGATCGAATATGGGTGCAGAGATCCGAAACCAGCTGACAGATTTGTTTGCACTCTGCCTGTTGATCCTGTTCTAAGAAGGACAATTCTGCAGTTTGGATTTTTGGATTAGCCCTACCAGGATTCCCCTCACGGTGTGTCCCGCACAGTAATAGCGGGCGGGGTCCTCGGCTTTCACGCCGGACATTTGCAGATACAGCTCACTCTTGGGATTACCCCTGAAGATGGTGAATCGGCCTTTCACTGAATCAACAAACTACGTACTATCCCCGCTAGGGATAATATAAGCAGCCAATTCCCAGGAACCTGCCGGACCCAGCTCATGCCGTAGCTGCTGAAGGTGAAGCCGGAGGCTTTGCGGGAGAGGCGGAGGGAGTCTCCGGGCTTTTTCACATCCCCTCCGGACTCCACCAGCGCCTGGGACCGGACACCTGCAAGTAAAGACAGGTTGTAAATATCGGTATAAAACAGCGATAATTTAATATTAATCTAACTCCACCAGTTATTCAGAGGTAGAAAATACCTTCTAAAGGCTCTACAGAGAAAATTAAAAGGAGCACAAATCTCATTTTTCCTGGTGTTGAAAGGGAAAGTTCTCAGGGACTGGCTGGTCACTGCACAGACCCAGGGGCTGCGGATTGTGTCTCCGGGTGCAGCCTGGGCAGAGAGAGGCACAGATTTAAACAGGAAACCGTCTCCCTCATTTGCATGTCCCCTATAAGATACACACACTCTTGTTGCCAGTGATTTGATTGATTCGCGCTAGGGCTCCAGGTGCATGAGTGAGACTGTCCCGTTCTGTGTATCTGTGCAGCGCCGGGCACAGGGTGCTGGGGTCCTCCTGACACTTTCGGGCCCCTGGGAGGAATGAACAGCTCCCTGCAGTGACTGTATTTCCTCACCCAGGACCTGAGGGCCTGCGTATTGTGCGGCGATATGCGGGGAGGGGACTCGTCTCTGGAGCCCTGTCCCATGAGGAGAGGAGCCATGCAACGTCCGGCCAGTGGGGTCAGCTCTGCGGAGGAGTCGTGTCCCAGGGATCCACTGGACACGGAAGATTTAACATCCCACTGGGTGGGATTTGGGACGGAAGCCCCTCCTCTTTCCCTTCCTTCCTAGCATTGACCAGCTGCGTTGAAATGATCCATGACACTTGGAACAGGATCTTGTATTAACTCCGCTGGCTGTTAATTGCACGGCGTGACCCCTGGTTTTTGTATGTGGGGGAAAGGGTAAATAATTAGTTCCCTCTTCACTTTTCCCACCACCATTCATTAGTGTATAGACCTCTGTCACATCTCCCCTGGAGCCTTCTTCTTTCTAGATAGATAAGATAGATAGAGGGGGCTTATGGAGAGAGAGAGAGAGAGAGAGAGAGAGAGAGGGGGGGGGTTATGGGGATAGATAGATGGATGGGGTTTATGGAGATAGATAGATAGATTAAATTAGATTAGATTCAGCAATGACAATATTCCTCAAGGGCATTTGTAACTCAACTTTACATGCTTCATCACTGTTTATATTTCCTGCCATGGTAGCGTCAGACCAATGATTCCTGCAAGAAGTTAGGGAATATAGAACATGAAAGGATTTTATGCAGTGCTCCGGACGTTCAGTCAAATTCTAACTATTTCATCTGCTCAGTTCTGAGCATAAACCGGTGCCTTTGACATAACGTTGACTATTGGGGTTAATTCCTATATTTTCTTAAATTTAGCCATTTTAAGAGCCAAACACAGTATTTTGGTGATGGGCTTTGTGACTGGTCCAGTCTCTCACACAGTGATACCGGGCTGTGTCCTCGGGTCTCCAGCTGCTCGTTTGTAAATCCAGCCGGCCCCTGGGATTTTCTCGGGAGACAATGAATCTCCCCTTCGCTGAATCAGTGTAGTGTGAACTCTTTCCTGTGTACTTCGCCCTGGAGACCCCGCTCCAGACGCTTCCCAGGAGCCTGAGTTTAACCCTGAGACATTACTAGCGAGGTGGAGTCAAAGGGCACCTGCAGGTTTTCTATGTGCAAATGAGCAGTTTGTGTAGGTACAGAGTTAAAAAATGATGTTTTCCAACCCTCAATGCCCTTTTTCAGGCGTGTCTCCAAGGCTGTGCTGTGCTGTTTTTTCATTGCCGCCTCCCTTGCTGGACGGGAGAAGGGGACTGAAGGGTTAAAATCCATATGCACTTTATATAACAACCTGGTATATGAATTGTACCAGCTCTTTTCCAGACTCAAAGTCCAGAGTTTGGTCAGGAGACCAGAGGCCTAGCAAATAGTGATTAGCTAAGAGAAAGCTGGGGGTAAACAGATAACCGCCTTTGCTAGGATATGCTTGGTCAGTAGAAATGACAGATGTTGAAGCAATAACTAAATAATTATGTTTCATCTAATGTTTCAGATTGAACAAAGGATCCCTGTTCTTATTGTGTCAGTCTCTTCTGTAGGGAACGTTCTTTCCACAGATCCAACCTTGAGTTTATGAAAAGTTGGCACATGTCAGTATAAGATATGGCATCCTTCCAGCTCCCTTCCCAGGGACCAATGCCTGCCTTAAGACATAAAGGGGACAATCTTTATTGCCATATACTTTCACTGTTCCTTTGCTTTAACCCCTAGGAATGTACCTTTTGGACGATCAAAGGAGTTGCTCCATTCCTATGGACTCCAAATAAGAATTCAATATATATATATTTATACTAATAATATTTTATCAAAGTATTAATTAAATGTTAACTTGCTAACTTGAGACCATGGGCGGAGACATTATGTAACCTTTTAACCATTGGCTAATGTGCTATCTTGTCTTGCTGCAAAACCTATCCCGGAGTGTGGAACTGCCTACCCCATCACTTTCCCCCGCCCACGGAAAATCTATATATTCTATTGTAATCAATTGATTGACAGTGTCTCTGAGCCTAATAAGCCAGGTGACACTCCGCCAGCGCTGTGTGTAATAAACTCCTATGCTTGACCTCTACATGGTGTGGATTTATCTCCTTCAGGGACCCTGCACCCCACCCCCTCTCTCTGTCTCTCATGGATCCCCCCATTTTGTATTATTATTAAAAACAGAAAATAAATATTTTGGGGGTTATTTCTTTATTCATTTAACCAAGGATTTTTGTCTCCTAGGAAAATGCTCCTTGTGCCAGAGAAGCCTGCATTGGTGGAAACATTATTCAAATAAACAGACAAAGAAACAAAAAACAAAACAAGAAAAGAAAAGAAACAAATCGTGCGTTCTAGTGCCAAAAGCAGAGAGAGCGGTGTGTTTCCGCTGGAGTGTGTCACTGATACTGACAGTGGTGACACTGAGCGGAATCCCAGCATGGTGAATTGAAGAGGGTCCTAGACGGAACTGGAATGAACCGGGTTGAGGCTCTGTGACCTGTGTTATGCAGGAGGTCAGACTAGTTTATCATCCTGCTCCTTTCCAGCCTTTAGGTCTATGAATCTGTGACTGTCCAGGACACTGTGAGTGGGCTCAGAATTTGTCCCCGGAAGAGGAAAGAAAGAGGAAGGGACCCAAATATTTTTTTCTCTCTCCTTTGTGGGAACTTGTGTAAACTCTTTGGTCTTCAGTAAGATCAAAACAGGAGGAATAAGATGAGTAAAAAGGGGTTGTTGTTGCTAGACCTCTTCCCATAACTGATCTCATTTTCACTTACAGATCTTGGGCGCCTCCAACCTTCTTCACTAATTATTGCAGGGAGAGGTTTTTGTCTGAGCTCAGCCCGGCTTCCCCTCACCGTGCTTCCCCCGCACAGTGATACCGGGCGGTGTCCTCGGGCTTCAGGCCGGTCAGTTGCAGGTACAGCAGGTTGTTGGGGTTGTCCCTGGAGATGGTGAATCGGCCTTTCACTGTGTCAGAATAGTAGATATTTCGCCCTCTGCTGCCGATGAATGACACCCACTCCAGTCCCTGCCCGGGAGCCTGCCGGACCCAATGCATATTGTAGCTGCTGAAGGGGAACCCCGAGGCTTTGCAGGAGAGGCGGAGAGAGTCTCCGGGCTTTTTCACATCCCCTCCGGACTCCACCAACCGCTGGGATCGGGCACCTGGGAAGAAAGGCACAATAGAAATCACACAGAAAGAGCAACAGTATCACATTCACCTGACTGTGCAAATTACTCTGGAGTCAAAAATACCTTCCAAAGCTGCAAAAATGAAAACTAAGTGGAGCCAAAGCCTCATTGTCCCTGGTGCTGGAGGGTAAAGTTCTCAGGGACTGGCTGGTCACTGCACAGACTCAGGGGGCTGCGGATTGTGTCTCCAGGTGCAGCCTGGGCAGAGGGAGGCACAGATTTAAACAGAAAACTCTCACCCTTATTTGCATATCCCGCTGCTTATAGGAGAGACACAAACCCTTTGCCTGAATGATCAGAGTTATTTGGCCGGTCGCTCTAGGAGAGGGAGTCGGACTGGTGCTAACGCTCTGCCTGGGCAGTGCCCAGCGAGTGCGGGGCCATCTGACCACACTGGTTCACCAAGAGCTCCCTTGAAATCCCCTCCCATCCCTCCAGGTGTAAGGGCTGAGCTACAGTTTACGGAAGGGAATGGAAAGATTCACCACTGGCTTATGCCGAGTCTGGATCAGACCCTTACAGTGAAGACCAGAGCAGTTCAGTATCATGTGAAAATCTGTGTTTGTATCGAAGCCAGAGGAGTTTGGAACCTGCTGTCTCCTTTCAGGAGTGTGTTGGATCTGCAGTAGCATCGGGTGATTTTTCAAAGGACATTGAGAGCATTAGTGCCCAAAAAACGCAATGGGATTTTGACGGCAGCGTATTTAGGCACCTTTGAAATCCAAGTCCTAGTTATCACACCTCGAGAATTGATTCCCCAAATATTCCTCTTCTGCGCTGTGCACTTTTACTTTGGTGTCTGATAAGGGCCACATTCAGACCTGTGAATATTCAAGAAGCCCCAGTTTTATGGACACATGGTCATAGATGGATATTGAGCTCAGAAACCTGGTGAGTGATTTTTATTCCCTCTGGTTGTAGATCCCGTTCCTGTGCCAAGGGTTGGATTAGCAAAGAATCCTGTGGCACCTTATAGACTAACAGATGTTTTGCAGCATGAGCTTTCATGGGTGAATACCCACTTCTTCAGATGCAAGTGGTGGAAATTTCCTGGGGCAGGTATATATAAGCAAGCAAGAAGCAAGCTAGAGATAATGAGTTTAGATCAATCAGGGTGGATGAGGCCCTGTTCTAGCAGTTGAGGTGTGAAAACCAAGGGAGGAGAAACTGGTTCTGTAATTGGCAAGCCATTCACAGTCTTTGTTTAGTCCTGAGCTGATGGTGTCAAATTTGCAGATGAACTGGAGCTCAGCAGTTTCTCTTTGAAGTCTGGTCCTGAAGTTTTTTTGCTGTAGGATGGCCACCTTAAGATCTGCTATTGTGTGGCCAGGGAGGTTGAAGTGTTCTCCTACAGGTTTTTGTATATTGCCATTCCTAATGTCTGATTTGTGTCCATTTATCCTTTTCCTTAGAGACTGTCCAGTTTGGCCGATGTACATAGCAGAGGGGCATTGCTGGCATATGATGGCATATATTACATTGGTGGAAGTGACTAACCAGACAGTGACTAACAGAACCAGACTAACACGGCTACCCCTCTGATACTGAAGGGTTGGATTGTTTGTGGAAGTGCTGCCCCAGCGCGGCGCATAGCGGAAGGGCGGTTCTGCGTCTCTGGTTTTTGTACGAGCCCTGCCGGTGTCTCACACAGTGATACCGGGCGGTGTCCTCGGGTTTCAGGCCGGTCATTTGCAGGTACAACAGGCTGTTGGGGTCATCTCTGGAGACGGTGAATCGCCCTTTTACCGAGTCACTGTAGTATATGCCAGTGGTATAAATACTGGCGGTCCACTCCAGCCCGTTCCCGGGAGCCTGGCGGACCCAGTCCATCCTGTAGCTGCTGAAGGTGAACCCGGAGGCTGTGCAGGAGAGGCGGAGAGAGTCTCCGGGCTTTTTCACATCCCCTCCGGACTCCACCAGCTGCACCTGGGACCGGACACCTGGGAATGAAGCACGTTGTAAATCATATAAATACCCCTAACAATAATAGAATCTTCCTCTGCCTATCCAGTGCATTTAGGGGGAGAAATTACCTTCCAAAGTCGCTACAATGAACATTAAATGGAACCAAAGCCTCATTTTCCCTGATGTTGGAGAAGAAAGTTCTCAGGGGATTGGCTGGTGACTCACAGACACAAAGGGCTGCGGATTGTCTCTCAGGAGAGAAAGAGAGATTTAAACGGGAAACATACATCGGTATTTGCATATCGCCATCGATATAAGAAACGAACGATCACACTGTCTGGGGCTGGGGATCCAAGACAAGGAGGAAGACCCATCAGTAGAGAACTAAGGATTGAAGAGACATAGATAGATAGATTAGATGGGGTGGTGTGGATGGGGATGAATAGATAGATCCATATTTGGTAAGGGAATGCTAAATAGACAGATTTAATTACTCAGACGATGAGGGTGGGTGAGTGGTTGGCTCCATATTGTGACATGGTATTAGGCTCTCAGACTGGCTGGAGACCAGTTCACTGATGAGGCTAATAGAAGTGAGGCAGTGTACAGGGCAGGGAGTCTAATACATGTAAACATTAGACAGCTCCACATCATCAATGTTAATTTTGCAGTCTGGAAAGAAAGTCCCAGATTGCAGCTTTTTGAACAGATCCGAATTCCTAAAGATGCACGTGTCATGAACTTTTCCTGACCAGCCTACATTGATGTAGGTGAAACTCCCCCTGTGATCCACCAGCGCTTGCAACACCATTGAAAAGTACCCCTTTCAGTTTATGTGCTCTTTGCAAGGTGACCTGGTGTCACGATGGGGATATAAGTGCCATCTATTGTGCCACCGCAATTAGGGAACCCCATCGTGGCAAAATCATCCACTATGTCCTGCACATTTCCCAGACTCACTACCCTTTGTAGCAGAAGTTGATTAATGGACCTGCCCACTTGGAGCAACACAGCTTCCATGGTTGATTAACCTCCTCCAAATTGATTCCTCACTGGCCAGTAACTGTTTGGCATTGCAAGCTTCAAATAGTGATCGCCATTGGCTTCTCTACTGTCAGAGCAGCTCCCATTTTTGTGTTGCTGAACTGCAGGGCAGGGGAAAGCTCTGCACAAAGATCCTGGAAGGTGGCCTTCCAATTCGAAAGTTCTGCAACCATTGCTCATCATCATCCCATCCCTACAAAACAATGTGGTCCCACTACTCAGTGCTTGTTTCATAGGACCAGAAACGGCGCTCCACAGAGTGCAGCTGCTCTGTGAGTGCCAGAATCAACTGTGATTTATTTTTAAAATGGCTTCCATCAGGGCTGCTTGCAGGAAATCGGTATGTTCCACATAGTGGGCCCTACTTTGGCTCTGGGAATACTGCAGGGGATGGTGTGAGGTATTTGAGATGCTCACAGCAAGAGTGCACAACTGAGCCGGCTCTATGCTTCCAGGATTATGGCCTACGCTCAGCAGTTTTAAGGCACAAAAACAAGGACAGTGCATCATGGGATGCCTACACATTTTTCCCATTCTCCCTGCAACAATGTTTTGGTCCCATGAGGCATTGCACAAACTTCCCATAACACACTGTGACAAGTTGCACTTTGGGATAGCTACCCACGATGCACTGCTTTTTGCATTGATGCAGACACTACTACTGAGGACACACTCCATTGAGACAATGAGCATGGTGTGGCCATGCTCCATCGACTTCATTAATTCGGGGGCTTGAGGTCAAATTAGATAAAGTCAAATCCGTTTTGTAGTGTAGACAAGCCAGAGCAGAATTTGGCTAAGTCTTTTCAAATTCAGTGTCTTCACCACTTAGAAATTGTCTGAGAGATTTTTCTGTGTGTACTTTCATGTGTATATAGTTGAGCGAGTGCTTGAAGTGCTTGGGTGTACGGGGAGGGTGTGTGATTCTGTCTTTATGTGTAGGTGTCGGTATGGGTGCTTGAAGACCTAAGTATATGTGATTGCATGTGAGTGTTTATGTGTTCATATCTGTTTGTATATATTTTGTGTTTGTAAGCATATGTTTGTGTGTACTTGTGGTCGGGGCGGCTCCAGGCCCCAGCATGCCAAGCGCGTGCTTGGGGCGGCATGCCACGGGGGGCGCTCTGCCGGTCGCCGGGAGGGCGGCAGGCGGCTCCGGTGGACCTCCTGAAGGCGTGCCTGTGGAGGGTCCGCTGGTCCCACGGCTTCGGTGGAGCATCCACAGGCATGCCTATGGGAGGTCCACCAGAGCCGCGGGACCAGTGACTGGTAGAGCGCCCCCCACGGCGTGCCGCCATGCTTGGGGTGGCGAAATGGCTAGAGCCGCCCCTGCTTGTGTTGTGTCCTTGTTTACATGTTGAGATGTGTCCCTGTGTTTGTGTGTGTGTTTCTGTTTTTCTGTCTCTGGTATAGAAAATGGGTTGAGAAGAGCTCATGTTCAGAGGAATTCCAGAATGAATAATTAAAATCCATTTAGAAATGCTGCTGCCCTGCCAATATTTATAATCCAGGGACCTGCATTTCTTCCCCTGACCAGTCTCTCCAATGCTCCCATCACCGTGTCCCTTCCTGTCTGTGTCTGGTCAGCACCCACAGCCGGTGAACTGCCTCTGCTGCAGCTGCCAGGAAGGTTTTTGTCTGAGCCCAGACTGGTTTCCCCTCGCTGTGTCAGTGTCCCTTCATGGCAGTGTCCTCAATTTTCAGGCTGTTCATGTGCAAGCGGAAAGTGGTGCTGTCCTTGAACGCTATAGATCTCCCCTGGATGGAAGAGGTGTAATTGTGGATGGAGGGATCATAGTACCTGGCCAGCCACTCCAGCCCCATCCTGGGCTCCCATCTGAATCAACACATCCAGGCACTGCTCAGAGCGAACCCGCTGGTGGCACATTGCAGCGTATGGGACTCTCCGGGCTTCTTCAGTGCTGGCACCGACTGGGTCAGAACCACCTGCGAGTGGGCCCCTGGGGGGACAAGGGAGAAAACAAGGCAACGGTACATTGAAGGAGAGAATTTAAATCAAAAAGGAGAAAATGAGCCACATTGTCCAATAAAGGTGCGAGGTAACAGAACAAAGCTCTGTTATCAATCACAGCCATTGCCGTGTCACTCACAGAGCAATCCCTCGCCCTTCAGTAGATTGACTGGGGAGAAAATACCTTCCGAAGCCACAGCAATGAAAACTAGGAGTGTAGCGGGGTGGTTACCCGCTCCAGCCCTGACAGGGTTAAAACCAGCCCTGGGAGAGGGCTGGAGGGCTGGGAGAACAGCCCAGGCTGAGTGGGAAGCAGGCTCAGCTTGGGGCATGCCTCAGTTAGGGCCCAGCTGGCCCTGTAAAGGCTTGAGCCAGGAGATCAAGCGAACAGTCTCTCTCTGGCTGTAGGACAGGGTTTCTCAAACAGGGGTCGCCGCTTGTGTAGGGACAGCCCTGGCGGGCCGGGCCGGTTTGTTTACCTGCCCCACCCGCAGGTCCGACTGATCGTAGCTCCCATTGGCTGCGGATCGCTGCTCCAAGCCAATGGGAGCTGCTGAAAGTGGTGTGGGCCGAGGGATGTGCTGGCCGCCACTTCCAGCAGCTCCCATTGGCCCGGAGCAGTGATCCACGGCCAGTGGGAGCCGCGATTGGCCAGACCTGTGGACGCGGCAGGTAAACTAACCGGCCCAGCCCGCCAGAGGCTTTCCCTACACAAGCGGTGACTCCTGTTTGAGAAACCCTGTTATAGAGGGAGACGGGCCTGGCTTCAGGGAGCTGGACATAGGGTACCTGAGTGGAGCAGGGCTGGGGAAAGGCAGAGGAGTTGGGGAGCTCCAGCCAGGAAAGCCCCAGGCTGTGGCCTAGCATTGGGCTAATAGATACTGGGGGTTGCAGAGGGCAGCCCAGGGGTAGGCAAAGGAAGCAGGTCCAAACCCAACCTTGCAATGATGAGTGGCTGATACTGCAGTCTGTGGTCTGCCCCAGGGCGCGGGGGCTAGACAATGACTGGCAGTAGCTGTATACTGAAGCAAGGTGGGGATAGTGGGTGGGGGTTCCCCGGGTAGAGGAGACCCTAAGACTGAGGGGTTACTGCCAGGGGGCAGCGCCCCAGATAACAGGGCATCGGATCTGGGAGAGACACTGGAGCCAAGTGGTAGTGGGACACAGGCCTGCAGAGGATGAGAGCTAATTCCCTGAGACCACCAGCAGGAGGCGCCACAGGGGTGAGTTCCACATGCTTACAAGCAGACAAAATCTAATTTTTCCTGCTGCTGGAGGGGAAAGTTCTCAGGGGACTGGCTGGTAACTTCACAGACCCAGGGGGCTGCAGATTGTCTTCCTGGGTGCAGCCTGGGCAGAGAGAGGGACAGATTTAAAGAGGAAACTCTCACTTTTATTTGCATATCGCCCTGTTTATAAGAGCCACAAGTTCTGTCATGGAGCAAGCTCAGTTTTTGTTATGGTATGTCTACTCTATGAAATTAGGTCAATTTTATAGAAGTAGATTTTGAGAAATTGATTTTATACAGTCGATTGCGTATGCCCGCACTAAGTGCATTAAGTCGGCGGAGTGCGACCTCACTGCTATGGCTAGCATCAACTTACGGAGCGGTGCACTGTGGGTAGCTAGCCCACAGTTCCCACAGTCTCCGCCACCCATTGGAATTCTGGGTTGAGCTCCCAATGCCTGATGGGGCAAAAACATTGTCACAAGTTGTTTTGGGTACATATCGTCAGTTGTCCCTCCCTCCATGAAAGCAACATCAGACAATCGTCTTGAGCCAGACACCAGGGTGATTAGAAGAGCACAGCAAGGTGTGCTGCACATCAGAGAGGCTTTGAAAACCACTTTTATAACTGGCCAGGCTTTGGTGTGACAGTTGTGTGTGTTTCTCCTTGATGCAAACCTGCCCCCTTTGTTGATTTTAATTCTCTGTAAGCCAGCCACCCTTCTCCCTTCAAAATAAAGTAACTATTGTTTTGAAACCATGCATTCTTCCTTTATTAATTAAAAAAAAAGAGATAACAGACAAGGTAGTGGAGTTGGTGAGGAGGGAAGGACAAGGCCACATTGCTTATTGTAGCCACACTAAAAATCAAGCTGTTTGCATGACGGCCTTCTGTTGCTTGGGCCATCCTCTGGAGTGGAGTGGCCTCCCATCCCTGCCACATTCTCGGGCGTCTGGGTGAGGAGGCTATGGAACATAGGGAGGAGTGCTGGGGGTTATACAGTGGATGCAGTGGGGGCCTGTGCTCTTATTGGCTTTCCTGCAGCTCCAAGAGACACTTAATTATGTCTGTTTCCTCCCCCAACAGACACTTTATTATGTCCATTTGCTCCTCCATTAGCCTGAGCATCGCGTCCTCCCTCTGCTCTTCATGGTCACTTAATTCTTTCCTGGCCTCTGCCACCGAATGCCTCCACGCATTAAGCTGTGCCCTATCAGTGCGGAAGGACTGCATGAGCTCGGAAAACATGTCATCCTGAGTGGGTTTTTTTGTTTGTTTGTTTTGTCTTCTAATCCGCGATAACCTCAGGGATGGAGATGATAGGGGGAGCGTATAAACATTTTATGCTCTACAATTCGGGGGGGACTGCATGGTCACGTGTGCTGCTGAGTTTGCCACGCTGATCAAACAGGAAATGAAATTCAAAAGTTCCTGGGGCTTTTCCTGTGTACCTGGCTAGTGCATCGGAGTTCAAATTGCTGTCCAGAGCAGTCACAATGGAGCACTCTGGGATAGCTCCCAGAGGCCAATACCATCGATTTGTGTCTGCACTACCCCAAATTCAACCCAGCAAAGTCAATTTTAGTGCTACTTCTGTCACCGGGGAGGAGCACAGAAGTCGATTTTAGGAGCCCTTTAGGTGGAAGGAACAGGGCTGGTTGTGTGGATGCATTTTTAAATCGACCTAACGTGGCTAAATTCCACCTAACCCCATAGTGTAGGCCAGGCCTGGGACTCAGAGAGACGGGGCTGGATTTTCCCTCTGTGGTACAACTCCCTGCACTGTCGGGATCGGAGCATGACTGGCTTTGCACTTCCTACGTCATTCTGAGGAGGTCAAATTCTCATCTTCTTTATCCCAGTCCTAACCCGAAATGTATCGTTTACCTTAATCCTAAAAGGAAATGTAAACCTGACCTTACCCTAAATCCTTACAGTAGCCCTAAGAGTACCTCTAATCCCAAGAGTGAACTCTAACCCCATCTTTTGACTTTTACCCTACCTTTCATTTTAATTTATATTTTAAACTTAATGGTACATCCTGAAACTAACCCTACGACCATAAAGGTAATGTCTAACCCTAAATTTTAAAACTCACCCAAACTGAATTGTTCACCCTAATCCCAAAACCTTACTCCAGCTGTAATTCTGAGAATAAACTATAACTCTAAACTTCAAAGCTAAAACAGAATGTATAAACTTAACTGTAACTCTAACCTCAAACACTGATCTTTAACTCCGACCCTTAACCCAAATTTATATCCTATCTCTACATCATGTCAGACTAACCCCAATTATTACCCTAAATCAGGGTTTACCTGCCCCATCCACAGGTCTGGCCAATCGCGGCTCCCACTGGCCGCTGATCACTGCTCCGGGCCAATGGGGGCTATGGGAAGTGGTGCAGGCCAAGGGATGTACTGGCTGCCGCTTCCAGCCCCAGACAGTGTGATCGTTGGGGAAGGAGTTGTCCAGGCACCAGCTGAGCAAGATCCTGCTTGGGGCGGCAGATTCAAAGGGGGGGGGGGGCTTCCGCCCAATCCTAGGGTGGCGCCGCCGCTTTTTTTTTTGTTCGCTGCTCCAGCCGCCCTGTAGGGGGCGGCAGTGCGGAGGAGGGGAGCGGCCCCGCAGCAAACTCGGCAGGGCAGCCCCCGTCCTTCCCTCCCCACCGATGGAGCCGCACTGAGCCCTCCCGGCAGGCGCGCGGCGGTCAGGCCCCGGGGTGAGCGCCCCGCTGAAGCCGTGGCCGCCCCCTTCTCTCTCTCCCCCTCCCCGCTAGACCAGGCGGCACCTGCAGCAAAGGGAGTCCTCCTGCACCCTGGCTCCGGCTGCCCTGTGGGGCTTTTTGTTCTGTTTCTTTCCTGCTTTGCCGGCTGCACCATTTTTGTTTTGTTCCCCCCGGCGCTTTGCCCCTCCGGCCGCCGACCCTCCCCCCCCCCTTTTTTTTTTTTTGCTTGGGGCGGCAAAAAAGCCAGAGCTGGCCCTGGCTGCTTGCTTCGCACACCGCTTCCATAGCGGTGAACAGGGCGATTGTTTGCAGGACCACGTGACCCGCTCTTAAAACCCCCATAGACCACATCCAACCACACAACCTGCCTTCCCTAGACCCTGCCCTGCTGGATGGACAGGGGAGCACAAACCCCTGCATTAGCGGGGCCCTTTCCCTCTCTCCCCTGATCTAGCACCGCAATGAAGACGTGGCTGCGCAGTGCAACAGCCCAGTGGGCGCTGATGCGCTGAGCGGAACCACAGGCCCATTCCTGAGCTTGGATCCCCTCCGTGAGCAGGAAGGTGCCAGCTCCGCGGGAACATTGTCAGCAAGGACCGTGCCCTGGCACTGAACTGATCCGGATCCGGATCCCCGACAATCCGCTGTCAATTCCTACCCCCAGGGCTGTCCTTAGGCATAGGCAGAATAGGCAGCCGCCTAGGGCACTACTAGGTCTGGGGGCACCACTCTGCCCGGAGCCGAGACAGACGGGAAGCAGTGGAGCATGTAAGAGCAGGCTGCTGGGTCCTAGAGAGAGCCGAATGCAGCACAGTCTGAGGGAGGGGATTGGCTGCTGGGGTCTCTGGGAAGGGGAGGGGGTAGGGGTTGGGGAAGGAGCTCACCTGTGAGTGTGACTCTTTCTCCCTGGCTGAGGTGAGGTGAGGCAGGCTCTGCGGCTCTGGAACCAGTATCCTTGTCCCCCATAACATCCATTCTTCTCTCCCCCTGCCCCATGGAGCACCCCCTCCTTTCTCCCTCCTCCCCAGGAGCATCCCTCTCTCTCTCCTCCCTCCCCTCCGTCAGGGCTGGGTTGGGTGAGGTGCTGGGGGGTAGGTGGGGGGGGGGGGGCTGCCTGCCTGCTGAGGAATGAAAGTGAAAGTAACTCACTTCCTCTGCCAGGATTGGAATGTCTCGCAGGGCTGGGCTAGGGTTAGCCAGATGTGTGAAAAATCAGGACGGGGGTTGGGGTAGGGTGAGCAGATATCCCTATTTTATAGGGCCAGTCCCAATTTTGGGGTCTTTTTCTTATATAGGCTCCTTTTACCCCCCACCCCGTCCTGATTTTTCACACTTGCTGTCTGGTCACTCTAGGTGGGGGTAATTGGTGCCTATATAAGACAAAGCCCCAAATATCGGGACTGGCCCTATAAAATCAGGACATCTGGATCTGGTCACCCTAGCTGGGAAACGCCTCTCCCCCGGGCTGGCAGCTGCCAGTGATCCATCTCATCCCGGGGGAGCTGCACATGGCAGGATGAGCTGCTGTGGCTCCATGGGTGACCTGTCCCTGAGATCAGATGCTGTGCTAACTTCACCATGGTTCGTAAGGCTGGCGGTGGTGCCCATTGGCGTGTGATTGGACCTGAGGGTTTGCTGCTGCTGTTGCCACTCTGCACCCCAAGAGGTGGATTTTGGGGTGTACTGCAGCTGTTGGACCAGCAGGCTGGGGGGTGAGCCAAGCATGAAAGCAGTACTGTGTTGCCATTTAGATTGTCATTTAACAACTTTGTTTGCCAAAAATTCTTGCTAACAATCCTGAATCCAATTTCAATATTTTTTTTAAATTAATATCTTAGCCAAAAACAGAAAATTAAGTTGTTGACAATTATTAGTGACAGGTTTGGTTTGCGGCAGGGAGTGGGCCAGTTTTCATCATAGAAACAAAAAATGTTGACTGACTTTCCTACAGCCTGTTACTCCTGATAAGAGCCCTCCAACAACTGTAATATGCTCATCTCCTTACTAGTGTATAAAGCAGGGGTCAGCAACCTACAGCACATATGCCAAAGGTGGCAGGTGAGCTGATTTTTGATGGTACGCAGCGGCAGGCTGAGCGGCTCAGCCCATCACTGCTCTGGGGTTCCAGCTGCTGCCCTATTGCCAGCTGGGATACCAGCCGCCGGCCCCACTCAGCACCTGCTGCTGGCCTGGGGACCCCCAAGGAACCCCAGACTGGCAGAGGGCTGAGCAGGCCGGCTGAACCACTCAACCTGCTGTCAGCCTGGGGTTCCATTCACTCAGCCGGCAGCGGGCTGGGGGGTTGAGTGGCTCAGTCTGCTGGCAATCTGGGGTGCCGGCAGCACTCAGCCTACTGCTACTCCGGGGTTCTGGCTGCCGGCCCCTTGCCAGTCAGGAGCCCAGCCGCTGGCCCCACTCTGCCTCCTGCCAGCCTGGGTGAGCAGAATCCCAGGCTGGTAGCAGGTTGAGGGGGGTTGGCAGCCGGGATCCTGGGTGGCAGGAGTTGGTGGTCAGAACCCCAGACCAGCAGCGGGCTGAGCAGGGCCTGGGATCCTTGTCTAGGGTTCCAGTCACCAGTCCCACTCAGCCCGCTGCCAGTCTGGGGTTTCATTTATTCAGTTGACAGTGGCCTGAGCAGGACCTCAGATAATAACAATAGTTTATTTATATAATATAGACATAGAGAGAGACCTTCTACAAACATTAAAATGTATTACTGGCACGAGAAACCTTAAATTACAGTGAACTTGGCACACCACTTCTGAAAGGTTGCCGACCCCTGGTATAGACTGACCATATGTTGTACTAAGATTCTCCTGCTTTTTTTTTTCCTGTGAGTCAGTATAGCTTTTGCCAGCCCAGAAGTTGGGCAGCCAATGTTTTACATTTTCACAGTGTTTTCTCCAACTTTCATAAAGTAAATACATAGTTAATATGAGTTAAAAAGGCCAGGGACACTTCCTTGTGAAGAATCTGTATAGCAGATCATGCTAGAGCTGTGAAAATGTCAGTTTTTGATGGAACTTTAGAGACAGTGATTTATCATGTATTTTATCATGTGAATGTGCTGCTATTGCCAATGTCTTTCCAAACAAAAATAAGGCACAATAGGACTTCTGTAACATTTCTGTGCTACCTTAATCTAGATGAGATGATTCTGTGCTGACTTCATTTTGGTCACTTTGTGCTTTACCTAGCAGTAAAACTAGGGTTATATTTCCCCACTGTTTGGAAACCCAGCTTATTAAACTGATTTTGCAGCCAAAAAAGCCAGAAAGATTGCTTTTAATTAAAAACAAATCTTTGATTCAATACCTCTTCATATAAATTTCCAATACAATTTTGACAAATTAAAAAAATTATATTATTTGCATCATTCTGTCAAATCAGAATTTTTTCTATAGGGCTACTTCTTTAGTGCTAGTGCATCAGCATTACAGTGTGCTTAATTAAGTTAAACTGGTTTTAATAACGTGAATGTGGCAAGTTTTCCAATACTGTATGCTTATATTTGTGTTGCTAAGAGCAGATCAGGCACAGGGGCACCAGTTTAATAATCTCGCCTAGGGCACCATAAATCCTAAGGACGGCCCTGCCTACCCCCGGAGTTTATAAGCATGTCTGGACAGGATCTATACACCCATTGTGTCTCCGCACTGTCAGCTGCACCCCGACACGGGGGAGCTCTCCCAGGGCTCCTGTTGTGCGGGGTCTCACCGCCCGTTGTGAGCTGGGGAAGGAGCAAGGCTGGAAGTGGGATGGTGGAGTCCTCCCTCTCCAGCCCTTCCTGGGGCAAAACTCCCATTGACTGCTCGGGGGGGAGGCTCCAGCCCTGCGCCTTTCCATGCAGCCCTGCAAAGCACGTGCCCCTGGTGTCGCCTTTGTTAGGAGTGTGTTTGAGTCTGACAGTTATGTTCATATGAGTCGTTGCTTCTCCCAAAGCCGCCTGGGTGGAAGCAGCGGGGTGCTGCAGAAATACGGAGAGAGGAGATCGCCTCTCCCAGAAAAGTGTCCGTACGCCCTGTCCCTCTGACCAGTCCTTGTTTCTTTAGAGTCAGGTCTTCTTTTGTCACTGCTCTGTCAGACCAGGCGCCTTTGGCTGGGGCAGCCTGCTGCGGCCGTACAGAGCGACTGGGGGAACTGGGCTCCAGCGGTGATGGTGGGGGCGGAAATGGGGCTGCCTGAATCAGCCTGACCCCCTGTATACTCTGCCTATTTGTACGGACAGTACCCCTAGGTTTCCCTAGGAGCGCCCGGTCTGGAATCTCTCTCTCCATCCAGACAGACACATGAGTGTGAAATAGCCTGAACTCTGTGTCAGCCTTGCCAAGGGCCAGTCCACGTTCGCTTAGAGGACAGGGTCGATGCACGTGGGATCCAGCTGTCAGGCTGAACTTCACTCTGGAGATCCACAAACCAGCTGTTTGATCTCTCCCCTCAGTGCCTGACTGCGTTCTGACATTACAAACCAAGGTATCCCAGTGAAGGGACCCTGCACTGGCTGACACGTCTGTGCTAGCCCCTCTGTGCTCTCCTCTTCCCAGATGTGCTGACCCCTCGCACACCCCTGAAATTCAGGACTGAGGGCTCCTGAGTTTATTGCAGACTGGTTAGCTTGGAAACGGTCCCGATTTCCGTTTAAACCCTACATGGATTGGCGCCCAGAGAGGCAAATCTGATTGGAAACAGTGAGGTCTGCGCTCGGAGAGTTTCTTGATTTCAGCTCCATTGGGATTTTGAGAGTGGCCCTGCAAACTCTTCCTAGCCTGAGTAACCCTTACCCCACATATTGTTCCCCCGGAGCCAGTGGGGTCAGTCCCATTAATAAGGATGGCAAGACCTTAAAAAGAGCTAGACCCTGCAGATGTTTGTGTGGTCCAGCCCCGGGCTCTGTTCCCAGCACTTCCTCTCTTTCTCTTCAGCGGCACTTTGGAGTGTTCTTTGTTTGTTTGTTTCTTTTTCGGCAGTTGTTTTGTTTTGTTTTGTTTTTTCATGGAGCGGCAAAAGACCTAGAGCCAGCCCTGGCCGAGATTTATCAATGGGCTGAGAGGGGAGAGATTTAGCCCGCTCACAACCTCGCAGGCATAGAGCCAGACTCCAGAGTGGGGTGTTGGTGGCTTTTTCCTTTCTATCCACAGGCCCTTGAGCCAACGACTCAGACTTTGTCCTCCACGAAACAGAAGGCCTGGGCTCTGTTCCTGGCTCCCATATGACAGCCGGGCTCTAGTGCCTGCAGCGGGCACCAGTGTAAAGACTCCGTGTGTATTTCCCCAGCCATGGTGGGAGGGAAGAATAATCTAGTTGCTATAGCGTGAGTCTAGGTATGAATATCCCTGGGGTCTTTCCTTCCCTTTGTTAGCGCTATGATAGACACATTGGCAGAGCAGGGCCCCGGGAGTCACGACTCCTGGGTTCCATTCCCAGGCTCGGTGTCGCTGAGTCACTGTGTGATTTCGGGTGAGGCGGAGTTTAACTCACAAGCGCTGTAACTTGCTGAGGAATCTGCATGAAGCAAAAAACGAACCAAGCAGAGAGACCGCGGTGCTGGCAGCTGCTGCTCTCGGCGCGTCACACGGGAAGGCTGGTTCTCTGCACGGCTAGTTTTAGGCCGGGCTCGGATAGGTTTCCTCTCACTGTGTGTCTGGCACAGTAATACACGGAGGTGTCTGCGGGCTGCAGGCCGGTCAGTTGCAGGAACACTTGGCTCTTGGAAGTGTCTCTGGTGATGGTGAGGCGATTTTTTAAAGCGTCATTATAATGAGTGCTTCCACCTGCCCAGATGGCTCCGACCCATTCCAGCCCTTTCCCCGCTGGCTGGCGGACCCAGTTCACATCGTAGCTAGCGAGAGAGAATCCGGACACGGTGCAGGTCAATCTGAGGGTCTCTCCGGGCTTCCTGACTCCCCCTCCGGACTCCACCAGGCTGACCTGGGAATAGACACCTGCGGAGGGGAAATAAAGGGGGAATATTGCAGCGATTCCCGGAGGCGCAGTTATTAGGGAACACGCGGTACCGGCCGCGGAGCGGCAGCGCAGGTCCCGCCCGTACCCGCGGGGAGCAGCAGGAGGAAGGCGATGGCCAGGCTAGGGGTCATGGCTGCGGCTGGCGGCTCGGTCCCCAGGCGGGATGGGAAGCTGAAGCCCGGCGCTGGCTCTGAGCGGGGTGAGCGGCCGGGACTGGGCTATGAACAGAGCCCCGGGGAGCTCATTTGCATGGGCCGGGGGGTGGGGGCAGGGGGCGTGGAGACAATATAAAATGGGATCCAGGACGTGTGACGCTGAATCGTGTTGTTAAATGTAACGGCAGGTGGGTCACAGAGTCCACTAACTGCATTTCTTTTGCACCTTTTAATTTGAAAATATATAACCACTAAATGAAAGCAGTTGAGTGATCTATCTACCCATCCCCATCCACCCCTCCATCTATCTATCCCCATCCACCCCCTCTATCTATCTAATCTCTGTCTTTATTCCCTTCAGTGTTGTGGCCAATGTTACATACGAGCAATTATTTATATCACCGAGCCATTCCTTTGCAGGACGATTTGGAGAATGAGTATGGAAAGAGTTTACAAAGATGGTTCATGAAACTTATGCTCCAGGTTATAATGATCAAAAGGATATTGGAGTCAAGTTGCTTAGTGCCACAGACAAAGAATAAAAGTCACGCAGCCACAGGCGGCTTAGGTGGGGTTCAGTAGGTGCAAAGGCCTTTGTGTTGGCCCCTTTACAAAGAAAGTCCTTTATCACAGACCCCTCCCTTCCTGCGATAAATGGGGGGGGGGGGCTAGCATCCTTGTGTAACTCCCCGACCATTCACTTAGCTACAGAATCCTCCTTAGCAGCTGTACCCTAATTGCTTTACCTGTAAAGGGTTAAGAGGTAAACTTAATATGAGTTGGCACCTGGCCAGGGGAACCAATAGGGAAGCTGAACCCTTTCAAATTGTGACAAACTGCTGGGTGTGGGGGTCTTTTGTTCTCTCGCTGCAGAGGGACAGGGCAGCAGCTTTGCTGTAAGAAGCTTGGGCCCAGGTATAAAAAATCATCAGTCTCATACCTAGAAACTACTCATTTGGAACCCCAGATATGGAAGTAGAAATGTTAGAATGACACAACCAGAGATCTTCTTATTTTGGTTTGTGGATTCCTCTGTGCTAACCCGAGGTGCTTTAGTTTCCTTGTTGTAACCTTTAAGCTGGACCCCAAGAAAGTTATTCTTGGTTCTTAATCCTGGCAGTTGTTCTTTTAAAATCTAGCAATAGCCTGAGTGCCCGGAGGTATTTTTCTTTTCTTTTCTTTTCCCTCCCCCCCCCTTTTTCTAAATTACCTTTTTAAAGGACATGATTGGATTTTTGTGTCTTCAGAGGTTTGTGAACTTTTTTTTAGTTAGCTGGTGGCAACAGCTGATTTTTTATTTTTATCTTTTCCTTTCTCAGCTCCTCAGGGTGTGTGTGAAAAGGCTTGGGTGTACCTCCCAGGGAGGAATTCGCAAGTGCGCCTTCCTGGGCTCTGAAAGGGGTTCTGCTCTTGGGTGGTGTCAGCTCTACTAACCCAAGGCCAGGTAAAGCTGTGACCTTGGGAGTTTAATACAAGCCTGGAGTGGCCAGTGTTAATTTTTAGGGTCCTTGCGGGCTCTCACCTTCTGCACTCGGAGTCCCAGAGTGGGGAATCAGCCTTGACACTTCCAGTCAATGATCCTCTCTTCAGGAAGAGGTTTTTGTTTCAGCTCAGACTAGCTCCCCCTCGCTGTGTCTCTGGCACAGTAATACAGGCCGATGTCCTCGGGTTTCAGGCCAGTCATTTGCAAATATACCGTGTTGACGGAATTGTTTCTGGAGATGGTGACTTGCCCTTGGACAGCCTGAAAATGTCATTGGCTCTATCCACTTGGGGAGTTAACCCTAGCCAGCCACTCAAGACTCTTCCCAGGAGCCTGATGGACCCAGTCCATATCCATAGTCTTCTAATCTAAACCCGGAGGCTTTTGCAGGAGAGGCAGAGAGTTTCCCGGCTTTTGCACATCCCCTCCGGACTCCACCAGCTGCACCTGAGACCGGGCACCTGGGAATAAAGACACTTTATAGATGTTAGTATAAAAAGAGTGAACATTCAATTGTCACCTTTAAGCTGGACCCCAATAAAGCTATTCTTGGTGCTTAATCCTTGCAGTTGTTCTTTTGATGACTCTGCAAATTACTGAGGGTACAAAACTACCTTTAAAAGATGTTATAGCAAAAAGTAAGTGAATCCAAGGTCCCGTTTCCCCCGGTGATTGAAGGGGAAATTCTCGGGGCAGGGGATTTGTTGGTAACTGCACAATTGCAGAGCTCTGGATTATCTCTGTGGGTGCAGCCTCGGCAGAGCGAGACAAATTTAAACAGGGAAGTGTCGCCTCTATTTGCATATCCCGCTTCTTATAAGAGACACAAACCCCTTCCATTGATGTTCTGAATTACCTGCACTGGAGCTCAGATAGAAGGAGTCAGACTTCTCCATTGTTATATGTTTCCAACCAGTGATGTGATGTTCTACCTCCATTGCAGCGGAGAAATAATGACAGGAGGTCAATGTCCTCAAATTCCTAGACATTAATGGCTAGAGGTTGAAGCAAAATCTTTTGTGGTCAAAGGAAATGTCCTCTCTGGCCTGAGTGGCTTTGGATCACCCCCGAGAGACAAGAATATTTGGCTACCTACCTGGCGGGACAGATGAAAATGAAAGTACCTGTGGTTATTGGAGTCAGATATGTGTGACAATGTATCCTCTCTTTTTAGACGGGATTGGAAGTAGAGCTGTAGACTTGCAATTCCAATGGAGGATAATGGAGTTAGGTTCCCAACTCCCCCTGGCCATCACAAACATTTTGGCACCTAACTCTCTTAGGCTCCTTTATAAATCAGAGCCAGAGTTTATAGCTCGTCTGCAGTTTTCACCCCCAAACAGTCTCTGGCTGCATTGTGCATTTTCAATGTGGTGTATAAGCGCCTTTCTGACCCTTCACTGCTGCTGTGATTGTCAAAGGAACCTCAGGGAGTCAGGCACTCAGTAAGCCCTGCATTCCAGCATCAATGGGAATTAAAGGCCTAATTCCTCCAATTCTCTTTAAAAAACACTCCTGTAAATACAACTATTTTCTTTTAACTGATTCCCAAGTGATAATGTACCGGAACAGAGGAAAGATGGTGGAAAGGTTAATTTTCACATGTAGCAGAAATCCATTTCTGTATATTTATAATAGGCTGGATCACCCAGGTGTCCCTAACTGGCACAGTAACACAAAGCAGTGCGGTCAGATCTCAGGCTTCTCATTTGGAATCCAATGGGTAGTTGTATTATTGTATCATGCTGTTCTTTGGGGGAGGGGTGTTTTTGTGTTTTTTAGCCTGCTATAGATTCTCGCCTCTCCTACCCACATTCCCTGTAAGCTTCCTCTTCATTCTTTTGGTTGTGTTTTTCGTAAAGGGTATGGTTTGGGGCTGTAATGAAATGATAAAAAGGCTACTTAAATATATCAGAAATAATTCCAACCACTACCTTGAGGGGCAGAGAGATTGTGACTGGTTGGAAAGGAGGGGGCGGGGCACTTCAGAGAAGTTTTATATTTGTATAAACTGCTCACCGTTATCCTGATGTTTCTTTTAAAAGATCCCAAAGAAATAAAGAAAAGAAGCAAATAATTTGGGTGGCTATGGTAACATAGGTGACTTCCTACAGCCTTTAGAGAGGCTAAAGTTTTCCTTGGGAAATTGATAACGTGACCAAAATCTCATCTTCCTGGAGGTGGAGAAATCAATGAGAAACTGTAGAGAAAGCCAGAGCCCCTATATACGGGGAGATTCAGGGACATAGGTATCAAGATTGATTCCCCACTCTGGCACTGCAAGTACAGAAGGTGGGGGCCCACAAGGACTATAAAAATTAATACTGGCCACCAGCGGCGGCTCCAGGCACCAGTGCTCCAAGCAACGTGCCTGGGGCAGCAAGCGGAGGCGGGCCCCTGCCGGTCCCCTGGAGGGCGGCAGTCAGGCAGCCTTTGGCGGCACGCCTGCAGGAGGTCCGCCAGTCCCACAGATTCGGCGTCAATTCGGCGGTGGGTACGCCGAAGCCGTGGGACTGGCAGACCTCCCACAGGCAAGCTGCCGAATACACGGGTCCGAGGACCTCCCGCAGGCAAGCACCAAAGGCAGCCTGCCTGCCGTGCTTGGTGCAGCACAAAAGCTAGAGCCGCCCCTGCTGGCCACTCCAGGCTTGTGTTAAACTCCCAAGGTTGCAGCTTTTCTCTGACTTTGGATTGGTAGATGCTGCCACCACCCAAGTGCAGAACCCCTTTGAGAGCCCAGGAAGGTGCACTTAGGAATTCCTCCCTGTGGGGTACCCTCAAGCCCTTTCACACCCCACACGCCCTGGAAGAGCTGAGAAAGGAAAAGAAAAAAGAATCAGATGTTGCCACTAGCTAATTAAAAAACATGTGCACAAACCTCTTAAGACACAGAAATCCAATCATGTTCTTAAAAAAGATAAATTTTATTTAAAAAAAGAAAGAAAGAAAAAGACATCCTGGAAACTCAGGCTATTGCTAGGTTTTAAAAGAGCAACAACGAGTATTAAGCACCAAGAATAGCTTTCCTGGAGTCCAGCTTAAATGTTACCAAGCAAAACACCTGGGGTTAGCACAGAGGAATCCACAAGCCATAAAGAAATAAAAAGAAACAAACCAAATCATGTCTTCCTAGACATTTCCCTGATCTACTTATATCTGGGGTTTGAAATTAATAGTTTCTTGGTATGATACTGATGATTTTTCATACCTGGCCCCAAGCTTTCCTTACAGCATAGCTGCTGCTCTTTCCTGCCTGTGGAGATCAAACGAAAATAAAAGACAGACCGACAAAGGGGGAGGGTTTATTTATCAATTAAAAAAAGTTCTAGCCTTCCCCCATTGGCTCTTTTGGCCAGGTGCCCACTCACTATCCTTTTTACCTATGCACAGCAGTGAAGACTTTTCCAACCCTTTTACAGGTAAAGCAATGTGAGAGAACAGCTCGCCAAGAAGGATTTAATAGCTAACCTGACTGGCTCCCCCAAGTGTCCATAAAAAGAAAGCTTAACCCGCCCAGCCCCCCATTTATCACAAGAAGTCATGGCAGGTTTTTAAAGTGGGCATTTGGTTATCAGTTCTTGCATAGACACTTATAAATAATAAGAGCAGACAACTGTCCTCCAGGCGCGAGTTCTGACCATCTTGTGACCAACAGTGTGGGGGGGGTGGAGGGGGTTAGTATCCATCAGTGATGGATCAATCAATAAACAGATCATCAAGAATCACAGAAAAAGTATGGACAGGAAAAAGGGATCTCCGGAAGGTCATTAAGTCCAGTGTCCTATGGCTCATGAGCAGACCTGAGGCCATGAGAACATGAGACAATGGGTGGGAAGGGAGTCAGAATAATTACATAAACCTAATTTAAAATAGCCTTTTTAAGCAGAAATTACACAGCTCTACGGCACTGATCAAGCTGTGTTATGGGGAGCAGTCGCCTCTGCTCTTTTGCTGTGTTGTCCTGGGTCCATGTTTTTTCTTTACTCCTGGATATTTCTTTTCTTCCCAGCCAGACAGAAATGGGGGTTCACATGGGGAAATTTTTTTGGCCCCTTTCTTGGCTCAATAGAAATCTATTATGAAGCATATAAAGGTATTATGGGACGCCCAGCAATGTCCACTCATTTAGCCTATCTGCCATGTACTCCCCTATTCCAGGTGAAGGAGGTTGCCGGCCTCGAGATCTCTGCTGTGTGTGCCACTAGACCTGGCTGAAGAGCGCTGAGTAAATGTTAACCATTTCCTAAGGGAACACACAGATTGTCTCCTGTGAGAGCCCAACGCCCCGGACTGTCCCAGTGTCAAACCAGCCTGGGACCTTTCCTTTGGTTTTTGTCTGAGCTCATGTGCGGCTTCGCCTCTAACAGTGTCTTTTTCTCTAACACAGTGATGTATCCCCTCGGTTTTTCAGGCTGGTCACCGTGCAGTGTATAGAAATTGTTCCTGTGGAAGTCCCGGGGGATCATTGGCACTTTAAGAAATCCAACATTCCATTTGTTTTTCTCCCCACAATTCTTCCTGTTGAATATTCTCCCGAACCTTCTGGCATCCTCGACAATATACACAAAAGCAACCACTCCATTGTCCTCATCACGATGTGAATATTTCAACAGAGGTTTAACAAGCATTAAAACACTATGTGACTTCGGAGGTAGACCCTCGTCTATAGTCTCCCTCCAGCCATTCAGATTTAAATGAAGTATCGCTGTTCTTTTAAATGCATTATAAGACCACTAAGAAAGTGACATTTTGGGCTTGATTTTATTACCCCAGAGATTGGTTTTATTTTAAAAATTCAATACTTTTATTATATTGGCTACTAATTTCAATGCGCTGGAACAGTGTAGACTTGACCAAAAGGGGCAAACAGGAGATCATATCAGATCAGGATACCGGAAGTTTGTGGGTAGCAAAAAAAATGGGGCAAAAAGAAAAACCGTAGGAAAATGGTAAAAACATTCCTGAGTAAATGTATGAAGTCCAATGCCCTTGAAAGGTTTTCAATCACGAAAACAATCACTGTACCATCATTCAGGGAAATCTTTGGCAGTTCCTTATCCATCTATGGCCAAGCAATTTGACTGATTTGCATGTACTGTGAGTTTGTACACAGGCAAATAGAATCAGACTAACAGGGAGAATGATGGTGGGTCCCAACCGTCCTGATGTGATCAACATTCCATGTTCAAAATGCTGGTGGGGAGGGGTAAACGATTCATTGCCCCTCCTTATCCTTTCCTCCGTCTCTGCCAGCTAGTAGAATCCGGCTGTGTATGGACAGATGGCGGGCGAACGAATGTCGACAAGTCACCCCATAAATGATATTTCAGCCTCAACTCTGATGGTAGTAATTATCATTTTTTGTGTGCACTGTGTTTTCGCCATGTGCGTGGGGTTTTTGGATCTGTGCGCCGCATGCACAATACATGCACAGTTTAGAGGGAACAGTGCTCTTCAGCAGGTTAATATGCAGCTCCTTGCATAGGCACTGACTCCAGGGCTGGAGCTACAGACACCAACTTTCCAATGGGTGGGTGCTCACATGCTTAACCCCCTGGCTACTGACCCTGGGCCCTGCCCCCACTTTCCCATCCCAACGCTCCAATGGCCGCCCCGCCCTCTTCATGCGAACGTCCTGTGCCCTCCCCCCCCTCTTCAATCCCCTCTCCCGAGCCTCCTGCGCATGTAAAACAGCTGATCCACGACAAGCAGGAGCCCATGCAAGGGGTGGGTGTATGGAGGGGAGAGGCACTGGCAACCTGGGGGGAGCCTCATCGTGGGGGGCTGATGATGTGTTAACTGGGGCCTCTTTGGCAAATGAGTACATTGGTAAATTCCTGGCTCCTTCTCAGCTCAGGTTGGTCACCCCCAGGACTTAAGGTGCTTGGAACCACAGACCACTCCCAACTCACAACACTAATAATAAAAAATGTACAATAATAGTAATAATAATGTTTCATTTGGAATGGGGCCCCTAGTTTCTTATAATGTTGGCAAACAGTTTAAATAACTTTTCCTTATTCACTTCCTACCAACAATCACTCAATGTATTATTATAGACCTCTATCATATCCCCCTTAGTCTCCCTCTTTTCCAAGCTGAAGAGTCCTAGCCTCTTTTAATCTCTCCTCATAATGGGACCCATTCCAACCCCCCTAATAATCTTTAAGTTGTCCTTCTCTTCTCTTCTCTGAACCTTTTCTAATGCCAGACCAGTATATCCTTTTTTGTATGAGGGGAACCACATAAGAACATAACATAAAGAACGGCCGTACTGGGTTCAGAACCAAAGGTCCCATCTAGCCCAGTAATCTGTCTAACCGACAGTGGCCAATGCCCAGGTGTCCCCAGAGGGAGATGAAACCTAACAAGTCAATGATCGAAATGATTCTCTCTCCCACCATCCATCTGTATCCCTCTGATGAAACAGAGGGCTAGGGATACCATTCTTACCCAGTGTGCACAGTATTGGAGATGTGGGCATTTACACATCTACTATTTGTATATGTAAAAAACAAGCTGTGAAATGAAGCATGGGGAAGGAAGAGTGAAATTAAAAACCACTATGGGTATTGTTTACTCTCACCCTTTGCATCCGAAGAAGTGGGTATTCACCCACGAAAGCTCATGCTGCACAAACCCGTTCTGTTAAGTCTATAAAGGTATGCCGACAGGATTTCTTTGTCTTTGCTGCTTATTACAGAACCAGACTTAACACGGCTCCCCCTTCTCAGATACTTTATACCGAATGGGCTCGTTGTTCCTTGCAGCCCCTTGTAGCGCCACCAGAAGGAGATACCATTCTCATTGCGGCCACAGTTGGGAGATGGAAGCTTCGCTCAGGCCAGAGGCCCAGGTTGGTTTCCTTTCCCTCTGCTGTCTGACACGGTAAATACAGGTGCGGGGTTACTCATTCTGGACTCAGGCTTAGCCAAGTTTTTTGCAGACCTGGGATTGAGAATGCCACACGTGTCCCAAGAGCAGCCCAGTGGTGGCCAGCAACTAGCAACTAACTACCGCTGGCCGTGCCCCCCAAGATAAACTCACCTAATGGAGCCGCCGTCATCAGCGGGACAGCGCTGCTTCCCTTGATCAGAGCTGGCTTGCGGCAAAGGAGGGTAAGGGGCCTGGGCCCAGCCACCCCTGATTACGACCAGGTGCCAAACCTGGGCGAGAGGAGGCGATGTGCCCTACACACAGCAGCAGGGGCTGCAGTGAAAGGGGAATTGCTCGGTGCTCGTCCGGCACAGTCCTTGGGGGTTAGGACTAAGACTCCCGCCAGGCAGGGTAATTGATTGGGGCTGAGTGTATATCCCCCCAGTTCCCGGTGAGCAAGGGTTCGGTCCCTGGAACCTGCATTTCTGGTGCCCTAGGGGTTGCCTAAAGGCAGCCGGTGAATCCGTAAACCGTTTCCCCAGACCGAACAGACTGACCTCGCGGGGGAGAACCCCCATGCCAGCCCGGACTGGCGGCCATCAAAGCAGCCGGGAGTATTCTTGATGCTAATCGCAGTGGGAGGTTTTTTGACTGAGCTCAGCGCCGGCTTCGCCTCACTGTGAAACCTGCACAGTGATTACCCTGTGCGGTGTCCTCGGGCTTCAGGACGGTCATCTTCCAGGTAACGCAAACAGACTGTTGGGGTCATCACTGGTGACGGTGAAATCGCCCTTTTACCAAGTCACTGTAGTATATGCTGGTGCTGTAAATGGTAGGCGACCCACTGTCCAGGCCCCTTCCCCGGAAGCCTGTCGGACCCAGCTCATCCTGGGCTGGGGCTGCTGACGGTGAACCCGGAACCTTTTGCCGGAGAGGCGGGAGAGAGTCCTCCGGCATTTTCCACATCCCTCCCGGACTCCACCAGCTGCACCTGCAACTTGGACACCTGAGAATAAAAACAGATTACAAATTACTACTTCCAATTTCAGTGGCAACAGTGTAATGTTACCTGTCTCCTCTCCATAGCATTTACGGGGGGGGCTTAAAATACCTTCTAAAAGGACGGCTACAATGAAAAACAAAACAGCGCCAAAGGACCATTAATTCCCCCTGGTGTTGGAGGGGAAAGTTCTCAAGGGGAATGATGGCTGATAAATGCACAGCACACAAGTGGTTCTGGATTATCTCTACGGGAGTGAACCTGGGCGGAGGGGAATCGGGGGGGTGGGGTTTTGAAGAATAAGGAAATTTGAATATTCTTTATTCCGTCATTGCAATATTCTCCATCCTTTTAATAGAAACAAAATCTGATGTGATGTGTTACATGCATTAGGACTACAGAGGGAGGGAGTCAGATTATTGTCAGGCCCTTGTTTGTTTGTGCAGCGCCACGCACAGTGCGGTGGGAAAGGCTTAAAAACATATTTGACCAAGGTAACATAAAGAGATGATTTTGACGGTGCACGATTCCCCCCCGAATGCGAACTTTTGGGGCCGGATTACAGCCACGTTATTTGGCCACGAGGAGACTCAGAGATGCCTGTGGAGAATTTGCCATACATAATGAGGAAAATATATGTTTTAAATCTATTAGAAACAAATGACTGAGGTTTGACTGTTCAGAGAAGTAAAAATACAGTGACGAAAGGGTTTTGTGTGTGTGAGCGGGTGGTTGTAAACTCAGCTCACAGTGAAGGGCTCTGTAACTAGCATTAGTGATGGGGAGGGCTTATGGGTCACCCACTCCGCTGGAGAGTGAATATAACTGGAAGCTCTGGGAGAGAACTAGGAACCAGGGCTGCCTGGGGGAGAGGAGGAGCAAGTGGGGCATTTTTCCCCCAGACCCCCTGGGCCACTGCAGGGGCCCCCATGAGAACATAGTATCTCTATAGTATTACACCTTTTTTTTAATGGAAGGGGCCCCAAAATTGTTTTGCCCCAGGCCCCCGAATTCCTCCGGGTGGCCCTGCTGGGATCAAACCCCTCAGAACTGTCCACAAACCCCACTTACCCAGCCAGGGACCAGCTCCACTGACACTGTGCTAGAGGGGAACTTATTTCCCTGTGGCAAAACGGTCAGACAACATGACTCAGGTCCACATTCCAATGTTCTCAGTCCCGGGACGTCTCTCATTTATGTCAGCCCGAGACCTAGATGGTTCGGTTTGTGTATGGGAAGGGGCTTGAGGTGTTGAGCAGGGGAGTAAGTTGTGCTCGCCCTTTGATGCGATGTTGGGAGATTCCCATGGACCCGGTGGAGTTAAAAGCTTCGTGTCCCGTGCATACCCCACCCTGAAGCCCCTTCTCATACCCGTAACCCACAGCTGTGCTCTGGGGGGTTGTCACTCCCTGCCCCCGGCTCAGGGCCGTGCTCATAAGGCACTAGCACTCCAAGCATGTGCTTGGGGCGGCACTTTCCAAGGGGCGGCACTCTGGCCGTCCTTTTATTTATATTATTTTTTGCATTAGTGGTGGGAAAAAGCCGGGAGCCCGGCCCGGGCCAAGAGCCCTGCCGGCTGGAGAGCCAGAGCATCGGTAGCCCTGGAGCGACGAGGCCCGGGCTGCGACAGCAAGAGGGGCTCCCAGCCAGTGTAAGTGAGGAGCCGGGGAGGGAGTGGGATAAGCAGGGGCCCGGGATGCAGGGTCCTGCTGCCACCACTGCTGCTGCTCTGAGTCTCCCAGGGTGGCACAGCGTTTCCCCGCCAAAGGTGGTTGTGCAGGGCACCACCGGGCTGGGTAGGGCAGGGGCCGGCGCTTCCATTAGGCGACCCTAGGTGGTCGCGGAGTGGTACCAGGTATTCGGGGGGTGGCATTTTGTGCGCTTCCCCATGGGGAGCTTCCGCGCGCCGCCGAAGAAGGAAACTTCTGCTGCTGACGTGCTGCAGAAAACAGCGCCAGGCAATTTAGCAGCTCAGTGATCGGACGCTGTCGTGCCCTGCGGCATTTCAGGGGCAGGTCCTTCTTCGGCAGCGCGACTTGGGTGTGGAACCGGATAGCTCCAGTGGTGCCTCATGGTGGGGGCACAAAATACCACCCCCCACATTCTACCTAGGCTGCGGAGAGAGAGAGGAAACCATGGCGCCGCTGCTGTGGGCATTAAGGGGGCGTGGGATCCTGGCTCGTGTTTGGCTGATGGGGCCAGTGGCCGGCCTGCCCAAGCTGCCAGGGATCGAGGTGCCCCCTCTTGCCCTCGGATGCAGCCCACCACGCACCTCCCCCACCTCAGCCCCGCTTTGCTTGCCCCAGACCCCACGTTGCCAGGGACGGGAGAGGCAGAGCCCTGCTGAAGCCTGAGCGCGGGGCAGCGGGGGGTACTGCCCTGCATTGAGGACCCTGCGGCTCCGGCACCTCGGGGTCAGTGTCCGTCCTTACTTGGCTCTGCCTGACACGGGTCTGGGGATAGCAAGCTGTCAGCACCTGCCCCTGTCAGCCCTTGCACCCCCATCCCGCTCGCAGCGTATTCACCTGTGTATCTCCCCCCATCGCTCCTTCACCGCACCCCTTCCCCTTGTACTCTTCCCCAGCCCTTTCCTCCCGCACCTCCCC